>NC_046155.1:228745643-228940643 GCF_011064425.1 Rattus rattus | reverse complement strand
CTGCTCATTCCTGTGATCACGCCTTGATCCTAATCCCTTTTGGAATCCTCTTTGCGGAATTCCTGCCTTAGACTAAGGCACGCGGTTTTTGAAGGATTTATTGGCGGCAAACTGGTTTTCTGAGAGGATCTGCTATTTAGAAAATGCAGAAGGCATCTGGAGCCCAGCCTGGTAGATAAATTGAGAAATCCGACTTTTTAATCTCATTCATATGTGATCAGAACTGGAGAGATTGGTTTTCTGATGCATTTTCCAAACTATACAAGCAACTCCATATCATGTCTCCACGGATGGGCAGCAAGTGTGTCTCCAACAATGGAATAAGCATGTCGTCTAGAAGGGAGAGTGTCTTAAATAGAACTCTGTTTTGTTTTGGTTTGGTTTGTTTTTGCTCTTTATTAAAAATCTTATCGGAGCTGCAAGACGAACATTCACAGAAGCCTAGGTTCTAACTCCAGTACTTCACAAAACAGGCCTGGTAGCTCACTCACACCTGGCCATCTTAGCGCCTAGGAGGGAGGGACAAGCAGGATCAGGAGTTCAAAGCTGTCCTCGTCTAAGTATTGAAGTGGAAACTTCTAGTTTCTTTGGAAAGCTAGTTATGTCAAATGATGGTTTGCTGGGGCACGCAGCTGAAACGTTCAGATGTCTTACTAAAGCAAACCCGTGAAAGAATGTTTTCCTGAAGCAGACGCAGGTGAAAGTTACCTGTGATATAGCAAACACCTGGAAGGACCTGTGCTGAAGGAGTATAAATAAGACCCCCACAGACAGTGGGAGATGCACGGTGAGCCATGCCTTGGTTGGCTCGGTCTTGTTATTCTTCCCTAACGACAGGACTGTATTGGTTCGCCTTACACGGCGTTGTTGAGCTCAACTTGCGTGCGGTAACTCCGACATTGAGAGAAACCAGCCATAGAACTGCTTGGGTGAGGTTGTTCCTTCCGCAGCTTCACCTCAGATCAGGTAGGTGAGCCTGGCTGTTTCTTCAGGATTGAACTATCGATGCTTAGTGTCTACTTGCTGAAAGGACTGGACTGTAGCAACCATTTCATGCCTGGTGTCTGACTGCAGGTGCTAAGCCATGTTTGGTGTTTGCCACGGGACTGAACTGCTGTCCTTGAAGACCGACCTCTCCCCCAAAGAACTATTGCTGAACAGGTCCATTGCCCCCATATCCTAATAATTTTCTCTTCCACTAACTCTGCTGGGTGGTGGCTAAAGGAGAGGTTGAACCCTTATTAGAAGTAGGCTGCAAACAATTTATTGCCTACAGGGTATTCAAGGCCAGTCTGGGATACCTGAGACCCTGTCTTTAAAAAAAAAAAATCTTAAGTTTTGTTTCTTTTCCAAGTGTTCCTAATTGCATCTTTCTGGGCCAGTGACTGTATAATCTGAGCCCACTTAGGCTGAACCCATCACCTGTACCAGCAACCCTGATTGATATCTGGAGTTGGGTTCATCACCATCTTTGGTCCTTTGGGATAGGGTAATGTCAGTATCTTGACTTCCTCACTAATTATATTTTTATGGGACTTAAGTCATCAGCCTTAACTTGCTGCACACCGAGAGCTGAGACGAGAATAGCTTGAAACTGAGGGGGAAAAAATGCTGATAGGCTTAAAAGAACCCAACAGCCCAGACAAACAAGCCTCAGGGAATCTTAATCAGGAAATGATGGCCAAATGTGTGTCGTGGCCAGCCAAAATACTGAATGTTGTATTTGAAATGGAATCCTATTTTCAGTCTCTGCCGTGCTTATCACACACTACTATAATACAAATTTAACCATTCCTTTAAAAAGAAAAAAAGATGGAAGAGACCTTTTTCACAGGTTCTTGTTGGCATCAAAGGAAGCAGAAATGGGCATCAAACAAGCGATGTCACAGGTGTTGGGTCAGGTCAAGGAGCAGGAAGAAGAGCATCTATTGCTAGGGCCAGTGTGATGGCTCAGGGGGTAAAGGCAGGTTGCCAAGCCTGGCAACCTGACTTTGATTTCCCCAGGACTTACATCATGGAAGGAAAGAACTAAGTCCTATAAATTGTTCTCTGGCTTCTACATGTGCTGTATGGCATGCACACTATCATATATACATATGCATGCAGACACACATGGGTGGATGGATGGATGGATGGATGGACGGACTGACAGATGGGCAGACAGACAGATGGACAAATCTCCAGTCAGATGATACACAGTTCTAGGGAAATACTGGTTTCTGCAAGGCCCTCCCTAGAACAACAAAAAGGTAACTGAAAAATAAATGAATCTTAGTTTTTGTCTTGTTTTATGGTTGTTCAGCTGTCTTCTCTCTCTCCTCTCCTCGGAGATTGCCACAATGCAACAATCAACACTGTCGAAGATTGATGTATTTTTCTTCTCTTCTAATTTAAATGCTTTTATAGGCAAGCACTCTAAGGTACAGTTGGAATGTGCTTGTCATTTCGTATTTGACTTTCCCCTTTCATATATTATGCTAGGAGTTGTTGAAAGATTACTTTTAGAGGTGGTCTGATGACCGACCATATGCATAGAATATAAAGTTATCATTGGAATTCCTACTAATCTTTTTCCTAATTATACATGACTATAATGAAAATATTCCTGGGAAATACTTTACGCCCTGTTATTATGATTTATTTGTGTGCATTCTGAGAAGTGGAATTCTTAGGTTAAAGCTCCCTATCAACTGAATTGCACTCAACCTCAAAGTTCTTTCTTTTCTCCTTAGTTCTTCTCTTTCCTCCTGTCCTCTCCTCCTCTCTTGTCCCCTCCTCTTTCCCTCCCCTTCCCTTCTCATCCCTCCTCTTCTCCAGTATTACCCCCTCCCCACCATCCTGTGCTGGATAGGTTTACATCAACGTGACACAAGTTAAAGTCATCTGAAAGGAGCGAACCTCAGTTAAGAACATGCCGCCAAAGATAAGGCTGTAGGCAAGCCTGTAAGACATTTTCCTAATTAGTGATTGTGAGCTATAACCGGGCTGATGGTCCTGCATTCTATAAGAAAGCAAGCCGAGCAAGTTGTCCATGAGCATAGCAGTCAGCAGCATCCTCCATGGCCTCTGCATCAGCTCCTGTCTCCAGGTTCCTGCCCTGCTTGAGTCCCTGTTCTGACTTCCTTTGATGATGAGCTGTGATGTGGAAGTCTAAGCCAAATAAACCCTTTCCTCTGCAACTATCACCGCCCCTTCTCTTTCCTCTCCTCTTTCCTGTCTCACTGTGGAGTCCTGGCTAGCCTTGAACTCCAGAAATAAACTGAGAATCTGTAGTAGGGGGAGAAGGGAGCCAGAGGTAAAGGAGGAATTGAAGGAGAGGTGAAAGACTATTGGTGTGGCCAGGGAAAAGGTAGAGGAGGAAGAGGAGTGATCAAGCATTTAGTGGCCACTGACTTTGCATTTTATATGCAAATTTCAAGCTTTGTGAGAGACTCCTGCTAGCACTAAGCCCCGTTTCACGCACCCTCTTTGAAATGAGTTTCTCTTTCTCAGAAGCAAACTATCCAAGACCAGTAGTGTTCTGTCTCCCCACCACAGCAAATCTTTCTAACTTTTATGGTTAGGAACAGGTCAATATATCTTCTTACAGTTTTCAAAAACAGTAATATCCATTATATAATTGTCGTTGTTATTCTAAGCCGGGGGCCCGCTGATCTGCACAGTGTGCGGTTGGAAGCCAAAGGACAACTTGGTGAAGTCAATTCCCTCTTCCTGTCTTTTCCTGGGTTCTTGAGGATGAGGTCAGGTCACCAGGCTTGAGTAGCAAGAGTGCCTTTATCCACTGCATCGGCTCACCAGCCCTCGATACATATTTAAAGAAAAAAAATAAAAAGAGGAAATTAAAACAAAAACATGTGACTAGAGAACATACCTCACTTGAAAATGCTATGGAGTTTTTTCCATCCTATAGATAGATCATACTGGTCAGACCACATGCTGACTTGTGCATTTGTTCCCACCAAATGAGTCAGTTGAGATTTAAAAACACCCCAAACACCAAAAAAAAAAAAAAAAAACAAAAAAAAACAAAAAAAAAAACAAAAAAACAAAAACAAAAAACAAAAACAAAAAAAACAAAAACACAGAACAAACCAACTATCTCCCGATTGTTCTGGAAGAGTCTGAAAGGGAGCTGGTTGGTCTTCTTGGCTTACCCTAACAAAATTAACCGAGAAAACCTGGCTTCACTGTATTTCAAACAATAATATTAACTGCTTCCACTCCGTTTGTAGTAGTAGAGTTGTGAAACGCTGTGCAGTGGCTTGGCAGGCTTTCAAGTTGGGTGTGTGTGAAAAATGTTTTACAAAGTTACTCTGCTCTCCAGGTCTCCATGTGTACAGGAGCATGTACTTGGTATGGAAGGGAGAGGGAGAGACAGAGAGAGATTGAGAGAGGTGACAGAGAGAGAGACTTTTGAGAGACATCAGTGCCTGTGCATTACCACCAAGATCTTGCCCGAGTGGAACTAAGGTAAGAAACTGGGGTGTCGCCATTTTTTTACTTTTATAGTAGTTCTCTATTGATAACGATTTCAATGTTCACCATTTCAGTTAGCCAAGATTCCATAAATAATTCTTGTGATTTTCTTTTTGTGGAAAGGGGGTCTCATGTGTAGCTCAAAGTGACCTCAAAATTGCCACAAAGTTGAGGGTGACAAAGTTGAACTTCTGGTCCTCCTGCCTTTACCTCTCCGGTGCTGGTATCAAAGGAGCACACCACTACACCCAGTTTTGTGTGGTGCTGAGGATCAAACCCAGAGCTTTCAGGATGCTAGGTTAGCACTCTACCAACTGAATTAGATCCCCAGACAATTCTTAAGCTTTAAATGGCAAAGCCTGCATAGTTAGGAAATCTTGTCCCTTCCTATCTAGAACATGACATATTGGTTTGTCCAACGTGTCCACACTATATGTCACTCACCCGCTATTCAGTCAGAAATTGTCTTGGTGAGCAAGCAGAGTGTGATGATATGTGGGATTTGGCACCATCCAGATTTCAGGAATTCCTGACGGTCTTGGCATGTATCTTCTGTGGATGGGGTAGGTAACTACTTTTCTGGATGACGTCATTGGCCATGACAGGATGATGCAATTCACTGGAGAGATGACTTAAGGGGCAGCCAGGGCTGTGGATGAGAGCTGTTGCTTCTACTTCTCACTTCCTAGAATAGACATGCTACAGTGTCTCGGTTCTCATTTCCTGGGGGAAGGACTCAGAAATGGAGATTCGTGTTGCTGGAAATTGACTGGGGAATGCTCTTGAACAACATCAAGTAAAGGAGTTAATGAAGCAGAATTGAGACTATGGGAGGCTAAACCGAGATGCTGTTGCTAGCGAGGTCTCAGCTGAGACACAGGGCTCTGAGGCTTGAATGGCTCTGTGGCTGTTATCTTGGATTAACTCAAAAGGGAGTAAGGAGCTTACCTTACTCATCACTTGCCAGTCATGCGATGGTGGCTAGCACAGGTGAGAAGAACTTTGGCAAGGCAGCTTCCTTTCAGTAGGGGCTTTTTCCAAAGAAGCCCAACATATGTGACAGCTGAAGAATTAATGAATGCCTCTGGCCCTGAGGAGGACCCTGCCTGAGCATGGAAAGATTTACTACAGTCATTCTGTGTACCTCTTGAATCCAACATGGTAAGTTCATTCTGAGAGGGGCTTTTCAGAATTATGCTTAGGCTTATTTCTTTGATAAAGTCACAAAACACAGGTGACTAGAAAAACTTAAGCTCCCCACTACTACCCCTGGGCCCAAAGCATCAATTACACACAATATCTTTCTAACTGCCTTTTATCTTTCATGACTATAAGCTGTCCTAGAATGGACAACTTATCTGGAGGGGTGTGTCTAGACTTAGTCTTGAGAGGTCTGAGCCCCTCACTTCAAGGTTTTTTTCAGGCTGTGACTGCTATGTTTGTTCATTTACCATCAAAATAATTGGGTAGGGAGGTGTAAGGAAAAGTACTGGTGTGGCATCTGGATGCTATAATTATTCCTTCATCTTTAATTGTGACATTTGGGTGATTTAGGTCAGTTTATCCATGAGAGCAAACGTACCAGCCAAGATGATGTCCTTTTCCCTGTCTGATGGTGTCAGGGCATGAGGTTCTTGATGTAATTGAGTGCCAGCCATGATTTAAAATTTAACGAGAGCCTCTCTGAGATGCCCAGGGGAAACATGATTGCTCTGGAGACCAGGACCTCCAAACCACAGAGCATAGAGGTTTGGGGATAGGATTTACCAGTTTATCTAGCAGGAAACTTCAGCTGTGTGTCTGATTCTACCTCCAGTTCTTGTTTCCTGGAGCTATGCTGCAGACTACATTGGAGCCCGACACAGTGCATGAGCTACAGGGGGGAGAGGTGTATCATAGTTGGATAAAGATGCTCCATTTTTGCAGAAGGTCAACTCTAGGGGCTGAACTCTTAAACAGCTGTTTGCACAACTTCATCATGCTGGAAAGTTCTAGATGATATATAGGATCAGTCAATCCCATGGTCTTCTACCTACTGTTGCATCTCTCTAGCTATACCTCAGGGCCCTCATCTAATTGAAATCCCATGACAACTGGATCACTCTGCAGGAGCTGTCACACTGGTCTGACTGAGGCTTGGCACACACCTTATGTTTGGAATGCACATTTCAGTCAAAATGAGGTCCTTCTTCCTAGATGGAAGTATATGATGTGGACTTGTCAGCAAGTCGATGGAGTGGACAGATGCTTTCAAGCCAAACTTGGAACTCAGTGTTGGCTCTCTTCTGCCAGCCTGTCTGTGGCAGTAACCAGCATTCTTTTGCTTATGGGAGACATTACTTGGGCCTGTGGACCTTCTGTGGTTGGTCACGAGTACCGGGGAGAGAATGGTAACAGAGCTGGCTGTTATCAGAGGATTAAGTTATTACACCTCCTTGTTATTTAGTAAGCCTTCAGTAGTAGATGTTCTTGAGTGTCATAGCAAACTAAATCTCTCGCAGTTTTGAGTACACACCCACATATCCAACTACATGTTCCAAGAGTTCTTTTTCAATAATACGCTTTGGGACCCAGAAAATGACTACTAGATCTGTGGACCCAACAGACTTACTGTGGGCTGCATCTGGGTCAAGATGTCATATGACCTGGCTTCCGCATCCCTGTGCTAATAAGGGTCCAGTATGATGGTTTTGGCATTGGTAGTAAATGTTAGCCCAGACCCTGTATAAAACAGTTCTCAAGATGTCTAAATAAGCTGGGTACAATGGCGTATTCCTTAGTACCAGTTATCTGGGAGGCTGAAGTAGAGAATTGCTTGACATGTTTAAGTGTTTGCTTTTCCCACTATACAGTCACCTATAAAAGCCCTGGGAAAATTTACCACAACGAACTGTCATAGTGCGGTAGTGTCTTTCTCCCTTGGGACTCTGTCTTGTCTTGTCTCTAGTCAATGGGTCTATGTCAGACTCACTCAGGTCTAGGTCCTAGATAGAGGATCATGTATTTTTATTGGAGTGACTGCTCACTGTTTCCCATAATATATTTTTGTGGTCCTGCTCAAGCAATAATCCTATAAACTACTCATCTATGATGGGAGGCCATATTGCTTCTTGTTTCTTGTAGGACCTCTATGCCAGCCAGGTTCCCTGGCTTGTTACTATCATCATTTCATACCAGGCGTCTTAGATGTTCATGCCAAAAATTGAATCTACAGTCCTGAAGCGAAACTACATAACCCTTCCACCAGCCCCTTTCTCTGTTTCACTAACTGGACTGCTGTGCTATGTGTGTGTTCATTTTCATGCTCTCACTGATGTGAGCCTCTGACTTCCTTACCTTCACCACGGTAGCTCCGGCTTTTCTCCATTCCTGTGGTAACACTCGCATTTTCGAATGGCCAAGAGCCATCCCAGCAGTGTATTAGCACCATTTTCTAACAAACCTTTACTTGTTTGAAAAACATGAAGTGCTTCCATATCAACAGATCCCCCTCCCTGTTCAAGTTCGTGCTCCTCCCTTAGCCTACAACCTTTCTATTCAATCACAGGCATACTCTCCAAACTCCTGCTAGCACAGATAGCCAAGTACTGAAGTTCCTACAGCACAAGGATTGTTTCTTGATCTAGAAGGCTCAGAACTCTCCACTGTGACTTAGAAGACTTGATACTAGCTACTGTGTGATGCTTAGTTAGGGCATAAGGGACTCTTTTATAAGAGGATTTCATAATGTCTTTGAACAAGGGGTAAGCAATGCTAGACGTAACAGATAACAGCCTCAATGAATAGGTTACTTCTGTATTCCCTAAGGTTCAAAGGTCTGTTCTTAAGGTTTTAAGTGCACCAAGGCATATGTCTCCATTCTAAGGCACAGAGGACCACGTGGATTCATAATTATGATAGTTTTCTCAAGTTTACATGCTTGTTTTCTATTCTGCAGTCTCCTTTATTCACTTAGAAATAGACCCTAGGGTCTTTTCCTATACAACATAAATGTGTTAGGTTATACCCTATTAAAAAAAATCATAATCATTCCAATGTTTTGAGCACCATCAATGTGGTGGTTTGAATATGCTTGGCTCAGGGAATAGCACTATTAGGAGGTGTGTTATGGTAGGTGTGGCCTTGTTAGAGTAGGTGTGGTCTATTCTAGGAGTAGTGTGTCACCGTGGGTGTCGGCTGTGAAACTCTTCTAGAAAAGTCAGTCTTCTTCTGGTTCCCTTCAGAGCAAGATGTAGAATGCATAGCTCCTTATGCAACACCATGTCTGCCTAGATGCTGCCATGTTTCCCACCATGATGTTAATGGGCTGAAGCTCTAAAAAACGTAAGTCAGCCCCAATTAAATGTCCCTCATAAAAGTTGCCTTGGTCATGGTGTCTCTTCACAGCAATGGAAACCCTAACTAAGTCAATCAATTAATTTAACACAATCTTTTCTTCTGGCAAAATTCCCAGTTTAGCCAGTAGCTATCTCATCTGCCCAATTGCCTTGACCAGTATTTATGGACTTTTTTTTTTCTTTTTTCCCCCTTTTTTCCCATATCCAAGTGTCAACAAAGATAGGGACATCTGATCTACCTTCTGATATGTGAGGAGTCTGTCATACTGTGTCACCTCCATAGTGACCACTCTGTGCCACCTGGGTTATCATCATATCTTCCTAGCTTGTTTCTTCTGCTACTCTGATCGTTGTCTCTCTTCTGTTCAAAATCTTTCCATGGCCTCTGTGATGATTAATTTTAAGTGTCAAACTGCTAATGACATTAAATTACCTGGGAAAAGAATCTTAACTGGAGAGGAGTATTTAGACCAAGTTGGCTCATGGTCTTGTCTGTGGGAAACTGTCTTGATTATTAATTGTTATAAAGATGAAGTCCATTGTGGGTGGCACCATTCCCTAGGCAAGGGGGTCATGAACTATATAGAACAAAAGAAAGCTAGATGAGAGCAGAAGCAGTGAGTGAGCAGACAGTAAGGGTCCATTCATTACTCTCTGCTTTTGACTGTGGGTGTGGTGTGACTAGCTATCTTAAACTCCAGCCACTGTGACTTCCACACATGATGGACTGTAACTGGGAATTTTAAGCTAAATAAATCTGTCCTTCTTCTCAGTGACTTCTGATCAGGGCTGTTTCATCACAGCAACAGAAATGGAAGAACAGCATCCCTTGTCACTTAGAATGAAAGCCAAAGTCCTTGCATCAAGCCTTGCACGAGTTGGACTGTTTGACCCATTCATCCTTTTAGCTTACTCTTCTGCCTGTAACAGTTTCTCTCACCCACAGACTCCTTGCTATTTATTGGACATACTGGAAGGGATTGAGGGCTTAATTTAGTGAAAGAGTGCTTGCTTAGCAAACACAAGACCCTTGAGTTGGGTCCCTAGATCTGAGAAAAGAAAATAAAAGACACTCTTAAGGGTTCTGCTTCAGAGCTCTTGAGATGTGCAGTTTACTTCAGTATCCAGGTGGTGTCCCTTACCTCCTTTAAATGTTGCCTTCCCTCAATTCTGGGTACCACCCCAGCCTCCTTAATGCTTTTCTTTCGAATCTCACCACAGTGCTTTGCCACATATAAGTGTATCTCCTCGCTCAAGTATTCTCTCCTCCTTACCCTACCCCTCAGGATGTAGGTTCAAGGACAACAGAGAATTTTTGCCAGCTTTGTCTGCTCCTGACGAAGCTAAAAGTGTGATGGTCAGGAAGAGAAAGGGGGTAGTTTACTAATGACAGAATCATGAATACGTGTCTAGTGTGTAGCCAAGAAAAACCTATGAATGTGGTCAAACACAAAACCATAAATATACTTAGAATGTTATAAGATTTGGTGGGAGGAAGTGGGGTAAGTTGATTGTGTCCCTTAATCGAGTGCACTTTGTAGAAGATAGTGTGGTGTTGTGATGTCAAAAAGGTTGGCCAAGTGTGTCAGTGATTGAACTAATCAATCAATGTGCTGCCTCTGCACCCCCCAAAAGATTTGTTGACTGAATGAATAAACTTGCAATGGCTTCATCAGTGAGGATCCTAAGTTAGCTATTTCCTGCAGTGGTTGTCACTGGTTTTGATCTGTTCCCATTCTGAACATCCTCAGGCATCCTTAGGAAAATAAACAATTTCAAACTAAATTTCTAAATCCTAATGAAACTCATATTTCTCAAAAGACAAAAGTGAGTTGAACAATTTAAGCAACTAAATAAACAACTTCTTTGCTTTGATAATCTAGGGGCACAAAGTTTGCAGCAAAAAACCAAACCAAACCAAGCCAAAACAGTGTATGCTAACTGAGGCTTAGCAAATCAATTTCCTTGCAGCCAGGCATTGTGTGACACATACTTGTGATCCTAGTACTAGGAAGGTGGGAACAGGATACCAGAAGTTTAGGCCAGTCTTTGGCGATGTACTAGTTTAGGGCCAGCCTGAACTCTGCTTAAAAATACAAATAAAAACAGACTAAATATTTAGATGATAGATAGATAGATAGATAGATAGATAGATAGATAGATAGATTCCTTCCTAACATGTGAATGTGATGTTTGTGGGAACGTAACGAAAGCCTTTATCTTTCTCCTATGCACAGCATCCTGGTTGTCCCTTATTTACTGTCTTGGCAATAGATGGGAACTTGTCACTTAACTCTGGCTTCTCTTTAATCCTCTTTTCTCCACCATAAGAGTTCAGCAAGCAGTGTGAATTCCATCCCTCTATATTTACAAAAAAAGGTTTCCCCTCAAGCCTTGCCATAGTTAGGCCTCATCTTGGCCAGATCCCTCAAGATCTAAGACGTTAAAAAGAATCATTTCTCCAAATACTATACCCTACAGCAGTGGTTCTCAACCTGTGGCTTAAGAACCTTTTGGGAGTTGAACAACCCTTTCACAGGGGTCACATAGTAGACATCTGCATATCTGACATTTCAATTCATAACAGTGGGAAAATTACAGTTATGAAGTAGCAACAAAAATAATTTTATGGCTGGGAGATCACCACAACATGGGGAATTTTGTTAAAGGTCACAGCATTAGGATGGTTGAGAAGCACTGCCCTAGAGGGAGTTCTGGTTTTTACCGTGTTGACACCCATGACATAGTAAGGTTTTTTTAGCCAGCCAGTGCCAGGTTATGTGGTGAGGCTTAAACTCATGTTGCCATAGTTGCACATGCAAATGTGTTTATGTTCCCTTGTAGGATATTTGAACCTCCACAAAGAAAATATTAAGATTCAGCTAAATACCTCTGTGTTTTGGAGCGGCAGGATGCAACGAAGACTTCTTGCATTCATGCTATTGCTGTTAGAGGTGACATAGGTAGACAGTGGCAGTGACATTTTCCTCGTCTTAGGCCAAGACCAAAGGGCATGGAAGTGCTTTTTATTTACAAGTCCCAGTTGTCAGAAACAGTCAGGAACTCCCGCCCTCATAGCTTCAAGATGTTGCCAGCCCTTTTTCTTTTCAATACTTCATGTTCCAAGCATATATTTTTTTTATTTCTCATCTCCCAGTCAAGCACCTAATACCTTTCTGATTATGTTTTTACATCATGAATTCCCTATGCTTGGATTAGCTTTGTGTGCAGAAACGATAGCAGAAATGATAAAACAGATGATGAAGTGAATCGTTATATAGCGTGTGGAATTTCATGATCCAAAAGACATAAAAGTGTTGCAATCTGGGTGGAGCAGGAATGGGGGGAGGTGTGGATATGCAGGGAAAAAGATGTTATTAAAGTACTTCAGTGCTTGATTGGGTAAGCAGACAGAGCCTAGGGTTAGCCCAGGACTCTGTTGCCTGGCCCAAGACTCCTATAATGTCACCCAGACAACAGTGGCAAGTCTGATAGCAAATGCTTTAAATGGACCCTACCTGGATTGTTGTGGTGAACCAGCGATGCTTGGCTGATCATAAGTGGCTAAGTGTGCCAATCGGAGAGAGATTAGGTGATGGTGATTGCAATATCCATATTATTACATAAGGTGTACATTTGTAAGGGTTGTGTAACTATAGTAAGTGCTGATGTTATTATCGTGCATTTGGATATGCTTTATCTGTCTTCGAGTTGCATGACATTAATTAAAAGAATTGATTCTACTATGTTTTAAAGTCTTACTAGTTGAGTCAACAGTAGGAGAAGATGACCTCTGTCATGGTGTTGACTATACCTGACGGGCTTTGAAGTATCTGACAAGTTCAGATGTGTTGAATATATAATTGTAGCATGAATGTCTAAGGAAAACTTACTGTTACTTAACAGAGAATTTAAGTGTTTTATGAGTTAATTTAAACATTATCACAGGCCATGAAAATGACTTCCTACAGTTAGACGATTAACCGTGCATCTAATCAAGTGCAAAGAAACAAACAGAAAGGTTTGCAAACTTGATAATCCGCGTCAATAATTGATGTTCTTGATATATTATTAGTTTATAACGTTCATGAACCGAATGCTAACTCCAAGCCTTGTGACAGTAATGCCTCTCTAGGCACAAGACCATCAGGCGTTTAAAATGCAACCATGTTACTCAGACCACCTTTTGTTCTCAGGGACCTAGGCAAAAAGCTCCAGCCTACTTCTGATACTAACTTTTAAAATTCTCTCTCCCCTCTCCAGCTCAACATGCTTTCTGCTATTCCTGTGGAAGCAGTGTCTGTGTTCATCTCTGGTCTTCCCTTTAGAGAGTACAGTGAAGGGCAGAGTCAACTTTGGGTTTATCCCCTTCTGCACTCCTTCCTCCTCCCCAACACACCTGGCTTTCTAAAGAGGATTTGTTGTGAATATCTTTATTTCTTGTCTAACCGTTTTACCTCTTTTGTTTGCCCTTGAGCCTTTCTCCTCTTTTAACTGTTCCCAGAAGATAATTCAGTCATACAGAACAACCCACACTTCATAAAAAGACATCCTGGGTTGGGGGAAGGGGGGTGGTGTAGAGTGGGAAGATGGCTCAAGAGCGAGTAGGAAGACCTGAATCCAGATGAAGCCAGAGATGGGACACTGCAGCTGTAATCCCAGAGCTTGTGTGGTGAGATGGGAGGTAGAAGCAGAATCCCAGAAGCTGGAAGGCAAGCTAGCCCGGAACACACAGCAAGAAAACAAGAGAGATCCCATCTCAAAGAAAACGAAGTGAGAAGTGATGACAAGCAGCAGAGGCCGTCTTGTGATTTCCATACATCGTAGCAAGCTCACACACACACACACACACACACACACACACACACACACACACACACACACACACGCACATGCACACGCACACATGCACTCATACACAAATACCAAAGACTACAAAACCAGGTATCCAAAAGTCAGTTCATGTCTACTAGGGATGCATAACAGCAAACCATCTAGGGGAGAGGGTTGGCATTATTTCCTAACCTGGGGATACTGTACTTTACTTCTATCCTTTTCTTTCCTTGTCTACCCCACCCCTCATTTTTCAAAACCTCACTTATTCAGAATGGCTCAAAGGTATACGTATCGGTGACTTGCCGGTTCTGCAGTGTTATTGAGGCTTACCCACGTTGATGCAGATGGTAGATATTTCATCATCTGTCCATCATGCATGCACTTCATAATAGATGGAAATTCAGGTTGTTTTCAATCTCTCCACTCATTATGGACAGCCACTCACATCTATTTCCTGCTTACATGAGAGCGATTCGCTGGGCAGAATCGATGGGCCAACCTAGCAGGCGATGCCCAAGAGACCTCTCTGCTTTACTACACAGAAGCGGGCATCCTCATGGACACTTGGCCCTGCCAAGAATTGCAATACCTGCTAGGAGCGACCCTAAAATCATGTACCACTTCCCTTGGCACTTCGGTGATCACCAATGGGTCGAGGATCTTTTAATGTCTGTTACTATTCAGCCTTCTTCCTTTGTAGAGTATTTATGTTTTTCTGACTTTCCTCATTGGGTTATCTGGTAGCACATAGGAAGATATTTATATAGTATATCTATATTATTGACTCATAGGCATTCTTAATATCTTTGTCGTCCTGACCTTTTGCCAGTTTTGTGTGTGACAGGCGTCTCTCCCACTGGATGCCATGTGACTCTCATCCTTTCAGGTATCTTTGTATGTGTGCAGTGTTGTGCGTATATGTCTGGTATGTGTGTGTGTGCATTTATGTAGCTGGTGGGAAGCTATAGGTTGGGTTTCTTGATTGCTCTTTACCCTATGTGGCCTGGAACTCACTAATTTGAATAGATTGCTTGGCCAGCGAAACCTGAGAATCCTCATCTGTGCCTTCCCAGTCTCAGATTCCTGCTGTAGCGTTGCGTGAAGGGCTGACACGTCTTAGGGAAGTTCCTTAACTTCTTTGCCTCTTTCAAGAATGTCGTAAGGACTTTGCGCTTTCATATGAATTTCAGGATTACTGTACCAATTTCCAAGAAAAATCATATGGTAATAAACTTATCAATCTGTGAACCTGTTACATAGAAACTGATATCCTTCCCAAGTTGTACTCTCTGGCCTATGAAGTTAGCATGTCCTTTTGTTTATTTAGTTCTTTTTTTAAGGCTCATGTATGTATTTGGGGGATAGGCATGCAGATGCCAGGACACACATGCAGAGGTCAGGGGACAACCTCGAGTATCAGTTCTTGGCTTTCAACCTCAAGACAGGACCTTTGATTCTTTAGGCTGGCTCACTGGTGATCGTATGGAGACTCCAGAGTCCCTTCTCCACCTTGCAGCAGCAGCTGTGTGGTTACAGACGCATGCCACTGTCTGCAGCTTTACCTGGTTCTGGGGATCCAAACACTGGGGTGGTGACTTACACAGCTAATACTTTTTTCCACTGAGCCATCTCCCCAGCCTGATGTTATTTTTTATTAATAGTTTTATCAGTTTAAGTCCGATTACTGTATTGAATTTCACTGGATGCTTTTTCTAAGTCTACTAAGACGATCGACCCCTCTCATGTGTCACGTTAGTTGTATGAATACACTTTCTGATTTCTAACTAATACTAAGGTTGCATCCTAACATAAATCTAATTTGATTATGATGCAATGCATCACGTAGGATTATAGAAGATAGGACTCTGTTCGTCAACACTTTGGTTTTGCTACTATTTTTATGCATTTAAATTTTTTTTAGATTAAAAGCAATTATTATGGAGTAAAAATAAGTTGAGATACCATTTGCTGATTGCCTACCTCCTGGAGAGTTTGGTTAAGTCTGAGACTATCAATCAGTCCCTGAGCGTGAGGAGATTGTTCCCTTAGGACCACTCAAGGTTATTGGAGGAAGGTTTGTGAAATTCCAATTTAATTTATTAACAGTTAACAAATCATCCATATTTGCTTTTATTACCTGAAGCAACCTTTGTTATTTCTAGTTGTTAAAGAACACTTTCATTTCATTTAAAACCTTAAGAATGGTCTTTTCAGTCTGCTTACTTTTATAATATATGTGCTTCTCATATATATATATATATATATTCTTTTTTTTACTTAGTATTTGTTATTTCTGCCTTTTGCCCCTTTTTCTCGATCTCTTTTGCACCACATTCTTCTGTTTATTGGTTTATATAAAGATATAGTTTTACCCATTTAGATCCTCTTTGAAGTGTTTATTTCAATTAGCTTCAAAATTTCTGTTCTTGCTATTTTCATTTTTCCCCCCTTGGGTTGACCGTGTTGATTTCCAAGATTAGCCTATGAAACTGGACAAAAATTTGAAACAGTTTAACATAAACAAGGTAATGGCATTAAATTCTCTTTCCTATACTGCTCTCCCCACATTAATTTGGAATGTATAGGCTCTGTTTTTAGTTTCTCAGTGTTCCTCTAGAAACCTTTGCATACATTTTTTTAATTAGCAGGTTGAACTCAGTCTAACTGTATCCGTTTTGAAGAATCCAGTCCTGCAGACTTGCTTTATGCCCAGCTTCCCCTCAGTCTCCTTACGTGCAGCCACGATCCAGCACAAGCTCTCTTACTTTAGTTTTTCCTTCCAACAGCTCTAACAGGGAAGTTGTCCCCACGCTGGTTTTCACGTTTATTCTAAGTTCCAAGACTGTCCCCTGACCTAGTTTGACTTTCAGAGCCCTCCAGAGTGTGGACTTGAGTCTGGCCCTCACTTGGAGGGTGTCAAAACCATGCAAACACTCATATTCAAGAAACTGTTGCTTTTTCTGAGAACTGTTTGCCTCAGACAAATTTCCCCCGCTCTTGAGATGATCGAGCAGTGGCCACTCTCTCACCTTTTCCTGTTTTCAAACCTGATGTGTACTGTCTTCTCTCTAATGGAACGACTCTAGGGGAATTCTCTAGTGCCCCCAAAAACCTGCTTTTAAAAACAAAGGTCACGAAACATTTCCCCTTCCTAAATTCCAGGAATTTCTGTTGGTTGCCCTTTCCTGTTCCTGAGGCTGAAGTCTAGGGGCTTTATTGGCTGCAAATTTTGTGAGACTTGGAAACAAATGGCCGGCTTGACTTGTCAGAATGCACTCTGTGCTGACCCCACCGCCCCCGCCCTGCGCCCCCCTCCCCACTCCGCCCTACCCCGCCTCACCCCCGTGCTCCTGCTGATAAAACTTGTCAGGGAAATCTTTTAAGATGGGGGGCGGCGGCTCTTATCTGGTAAGTGCAGCACAGAAACAACAGAAACGACTGGAGATAAGTGAGAAATATGATCAAAAGGAGAGAGAGCCTTTAACAGCCACTAGAGAATAAGAGCAATTGAATTGTCACCGAAACGCTGCTGGAAGAGGAGCGCTGGTTGCTTCTGACTTCAGGCAGGAGGAAGGGCTCAGCCGCAGCTGCAGCCTCAGTGTACAGCAAAAAAACCCGCTAAGCCCACGCCGAGACTCGAAGGAGCGTCTCTTTCCATTCATCCGCAGCACGACACATTAGCTCTTTTGATTTCAGAATATCTCAAAGCTTAGTACATGCCGCAGTCATAAAAGAGGTGGTAGAGGAAGGCTGACCTGTGATAACACATAGACTAGTCTTTCTGGGGGTGACACCGTGCCCCTGTGTGGAGGCAGTAGGACAGGCAAGGACAGGACTTTGGAAGATGTATCCACAAAACGGAGCTCTCTTCTGACTTTAGGAGCTGGAAGAGAGGTGGTTCCTGTGAAGCTGGGGAAATTCTTGTTTGCAAAACCTATACTCAGGATGATGGTTTTGGTTTTTCAGAATCAGTAAAGTGGACTTTCCTAAGAAAGGCAACCATGTCTTGGTTTGAAAGTAGGGGAAGCCCTTCCATAAATATGCGAAACTATAGAGACCTTCCTTTTCTGCCTGCCTACTTCTGGTTTGCATCCTTCTATTTCAGCCTCTGGGCATGGGTGCTCTCTGGAGCCCCGGCTTTATCTCTGACTTTTTTTTTTTTTCTTTTTAGATGTATGGACATTTGTCTGCACGTATGTCTGGTATCACATGCATGCCTGTTCCCCATGGAGATCAGAAGAGAGCGTTGAATCCCTTAGAACCAGAATTACAGATGGTTGTGAGCCACCATGTAGGTGCTCAGATTCGAACCTGGCTCCTTCGGAAGAACAGCCTCTCTTAAGAGCAGTCGTCATCCTAACCACTGACCATCTCTCTAGCTTAAGTTTCCCTTTTTGCCTAGGCCTGACCTCACTCACAGTATGGAAGAACACGGCAAATACTGGCCGTGTTTGCAATATAGAATCTATCAGTGGGCTTTTGGCATGCATGTCCTTTTCGAACTCTATTTAGAGTCAATTTCTCCCTCCATCTCACTATGTAGCATAGGCTACCTCCACACTATGTATCCTGGGCTGGCTTCAAACTTCTAATTCTCCTGCCTCAGGCTCCTGGGGCTGGTCTCACGGTGATGAGCCACGATTCTTGGCTGATGAGAGCTCACCTTTTCTTAAGATTGAAGTCTGTTGTGTTTTTAAAACTTTCCTGTTCCCAACAGAACAGTTCATGTTTAATTCATACCATATCCACATAGGTAGATAATGTTTTGAGAGTAGATACTTTATTATGAAGACTAAGAAATTATCACTCTATTTTGTGAAACAACGTTTTTTAAATTTTGTATTTAAATACGTTTATTTAAGTTCTTATTTTAGGTTCATTAATAGTTGCCAGGTCTGTATGTCAAGTATTAGTTTTACACGTTTGTTTGGTTCTCACAATCCGCCCACACACAAGTTTACTGTCAAGGTTTTCGTACTCTAGATGAAGAACCCAGGCACAGAGAGGCTAGGTCGTCCTCTCAATTAACACAGCTCAGCCTGCTGCTCCCCGCCTCAAGCCCACACATCCTGGCTGGGTACAATCCAGCCGTGCTTTGCTGTGACGACTCTCCACACAGATGTGCCGAGAATTTAGCCAGCTTCCCGAGTTCATTCACATGTATAGGTCCAGTTATACAAACCGCGACACTATTCTACAAAGTCGAACATACCAGACACAAGAGGGACAGATACTATACACTTTCGTTTTTTTGTGAGGTGCCTTCAGGAAGAATTGCGCAGAGACCGGAAATAGAGCAGTGATTGACAAGAGTTAAGGGAAGAAGAGAAGGGGGCGTTGCTTAAGGGGCTCGGGGTTTCAAGCTGGGAAGATAAGTAGATATACGATAACACTGCCCAGCACACAGTCACAACCGATGCCACCCACTCGCACCCTAAAAGTGGTCGATTTTACGTTTGTGGATATTTCCCCACAATTTGAAAAGTACCGGGAGTCTCTTCAGGAGGCCAGTAGTGCAGCGAATACAGAGTATCTATTTGTCACCAGGAGTTTCCAGTCCCTGGCAAAGCTGCACTCAGCTATTCCAAACACGTCAGAAGCAATGGACACTTCGAATCGAATCAGAAGCAGAGCGGAGGAGAGCCGCTCAGGGCTGGGAGAGTCTGTGTTAACCAGATCCATTCGCAAGTCACGGTCACATCTTGTCTTGAAGCTGATGGTGGTGGGTATTAGTGAAAAAGAGATGCTGGGGCTGGGACTGGCAGGGAGGCCAGAAGAACTGCAGATAGCACCTTTGTCTCAGCACAGGGAGAATGCTTCCTCTGGATTCCCTCATTAAGAGTCGGCCCCCAGTGCCCTCTCATAGCACCTGGGGAATCAATCCCTCCTCCTTTCCCTTCATGCAGTTCCAGGATTGATAGGTTTTGTGTTCTATTGGGGATTAAACCTAAGGCCCCCTGCTTCTAGGCAAGTGCTCAGCCACTGGGCTACAGCCCAGGGACCTTTCCTTCCCCTCCCTCAGCCCACTCTCCACTCCATTTCTTACTGTTTCTTAGACAAGAATGACCTTAAACTCATTCTCCTGCCTCTACCTCTCTGGGCGTGTGCTGCCACACTTTTGTCACTTCCCTTCTAGACAGTATGTGTCACCTCTTCTGCACGCCTACAAATGGCTCCAGTGAGCAGCAACAGAGTACACTCCCTGTGACTAGGCACTGAGCAAACGCGAGCGGAAGGAAGAGTTATAAAACTCACCCGAGGTCACACTGCTGATGAGTGACGGGCAGAAGAGCAGGATCTTAATGAAATCCTGTCATAGATCTCTTTCTTGTTCCATATTTTCAAATGACAAATGAATTTGCATACACACACACACACACACACACACACACACACACACACGCACTGGGAACATTCTATCTTCCATGATGAGCAGAGAGCAGAGATGACCATAGGTGTCTGGGTAGCAGTAGAGCATCCACAGTGGCAGCCCTCCCTTTCAAGCTTTGAATCTGCCAGCCAAGTTAAACCTCTGTCTGACACCAGCTATGGTCCAGCCCCCCCCCCAAGTTCAGCTCCCCTTCCACTTTACCCAACCATCAGTGCTGTTGTTAACCCTTTTCCCATCCACACACTCTTCACCTGAATACCCACTAGGACGCACACTCAGGCACACATCACAGAGACCTGTGCAGTGCACAAGCGCACTAGCCAACTCGCATACACACAGAACTGTACTCTTTCGTATCCACAGAGACCCACATCTTAGTACACACAGATGCACACACTCACACATTTGGGTTCCTATACTCAACACCCAGGTCCACATATATCACACATGCAGATGTGAGTCTGAAGAGGTTTTGCAAAGCTTCTTGGTTACTCTTGAAATTCGAACATGGTGGCTTGGTGTTTGGGGACCTGCCCCGTGGGACCTGCCACATTTCCACAGGTCTTTATGCCTAACTACCAGTTAGAGGCAGTTGGGTTCCCAGCTGGGTCACCTCAGTTGTCAGGAACAATGTTCAGGAGCCCCTTTCTCCTACCCATGCAGTCCCGACCTTCTATCCCATGCACCCTAAAACATTCTGGGACAAGCACCCTACTGTTGGCTTCCCACATTTGCCTCAGTCCTTAATCTTCTGTAGCCCATGCAAAGATATACATTGAGCCCTTAATCAAAATATAGACAAAGGTCTCACTGTATGGGGAAAGATATCTCCCCAGAGATAAACTCTTCCAAATCCCAGCCTCTGGATATCACCCAACCATGCGTTCAAGTTACTGAACTTGCTTCTTCCTTAAAATTAAGTCTTCAGCCTTGGAGACAAAATAACAAAACGGGATTTGTATAGTTTCAGACGTTTTGGCTGGGTAGCTTGTGCAAACCAGAGTGAGGCAGTTGAGGTCAAGTCTTTCTCACTCTATGATTAAAAAAAAAAAAGGCTACTGTATCTTGTTGGCTAGTAAATGTTTCTGTATTTATTTGCCTCAACAGATAACGTGTTACAATATATCTGAGACAATCATAAAGTTTAGCATTGAGGCTGCTAAGGTGCTTATCTCTAGGCTTGAAGACCCAAGTTCTGTCTGAAGAACCTACACGCTAGGTAGAGGGAGAGGACTGACTCCCATAAGTTGGTTCTGACCTCACACATATACCAAGTAAGTGCCTTCCATACCATGTATATTTAAAAAGTAAGACGACAACCCCCACCCCCACCCAAGCACGAGCATTTAAAAAAAAAAAAAAAAGCCAAGCCAATTACTTCTTCCTTAGGCTGGTTGACATGAGTGACCCTTGCTGGGGCTGGTCTTTAGGGAACAAGAAATCCCGGGGACACTAGATGTCATAAGGGTATCAAAGACAGGTTAGTTTATAGCATTAAGGGGAAAACAACAGTTAAATCACAGGATACAAGTGAGAACATTCTAGAAAAAATGCTAGAGGGAAGGGAACAGAAACATGAAAATTTAAAAGACACGTTTCTCTTAGTTTAAAAATTTGTCTTTCATTTGATACGTATGTTAATGCAAAGGACTTCAGACTGATTTAAAAAGTTTATGCAAGGTGGGTGAAGTGGTGCTTGCTGGCAATCCCAGCACTTGGGGGCGAAGGCTGGGTGGATCAGTTCAAGGTCGGCTTTGATACATAGGAAACTGGAGGTTGGCCCTTATTACTTGAGTTCCTGCATTAAAAAAAAAAAAAGAAAAGGTGGAGATATTAGGGTGCACAATTCACTGAAGAATCATACCCAGCACTCAAATAGTATGTAATCGCAGAGTGTTTTATTCTGCAAAAGTTCAGCATGCTGGCTTATCCCATTACCAGAATAAAGAGATATCCAAGTGAGCTTGCAGGCCTGATTTAAAGCACATTAAGGAATTCTGGGGTAGGTGACCTCTATGTTAATCTGTTGGGTCCATTTCTACAGTCCATTACTAGGGTGTGGGGGCTAGAAACTTACTGAGGAGTTCTGAAAACTGCTGCTGACCCATTGTCCTTGCCTCAGGCCAGGTGGCGGGGCAGCCTCTGAAGCCCGGACTTGCCTGGAATTGCCTAGTTCTTGGAAGCAGAGATTTAGGGCCTAGTCTCCTTGCTGCCAATTTGAAGCCTGTCCTAGAATCAGCCTAGCCTTCTCAGAAAAGGGGTACGGGGAGGAGGGAGGAGGAAGATAAGTGTTTTTTGTTTGATTGATTGTTTTCTGTAAAGGTAGTCCCACCATGTTCTCCACGTGTTTATTGAAGTGTGGTTTTCTTACTATGCTAGTCAAAGGATCCATTTTTTGTATCCATTCTTTCGGAAGTGAAGCCACCCGGTGAATGGCTGTCTGCCCATTTCCTATGTTATTTCCTAGGGTTACGAGCTCTTAGGATAAAATGCCCACCAAAGTAAAAAGAAACTATTATTGCTACGTTGTTACATTGGGGCTCCGGGAGGAAGCTTCTAATTGAGATGTCCTACATGCCCGGCTTTGATCTCCTCGCTATTTATTTCCATATCGGCGGGAGTGTTTCTGGCTCAGGGCTGCTTCCACAGGCAGATGTTGATGTGTCAAACAGAGAGGGCTCTCTGCCTTTGCCTTTCCTGTCAGGGTGCTGACTAACCTTTGAAGACTAAGAAACTGTCCAAGTGGGGGTTGGGGAGGATCCTCTCCTACCTCCTAGTCCAATTACATAATAAAGATTTATCAGGCCCTTTGTCCGAGGAGTCCCGCGACCTATATTTGCTCCTTGCCTGTATTCAGCCATCACAACCTATTTTAATACATTCAGCTTTCCCTAATGAAACCCACATGTCTTAAATCAATAAAGCTATTGTTCAGCTTTCTCCTGTTTCCACGGGGCTGTCCTCCGGCTCTGGTTTGTTTGCATACTTGTTTGTAGGAACTACGGCTCTTTATCTAGAATCTTCCCTTAACTCCCTCCTCCCTCTGAGGTCCTTCTCTTATCATTTCTTTTAATGGTCATCCGTTTGTTGGTACAAAGCTACTAAGTGCTCTTTAATGGACTGGCCTAAAGGGGACTTCGTTTACACAGGTTTTCTTTTTCTGCTAATGGTTTCTTTTAGATAGGTTAAGACATTAGGAGTGGAAGATTCAATGTCTTTGTTCAGTCTTTGTATATACACAGGCCATGAGGAGTACCCCTGTGTAAACTTCAGAAACCAGGGCTTTTCTGAGTGTCTCCAGGCTTCCCACTCTGCCACGCCATTAAGCAAGACCATCTTTGGTGGCTTCCTGCTGTGGAGGAACCCAAAGCCCTCTGAAGGTTGCCTGATGCACTGCCAGGCCTTCCTTGCGAGGAACATTTATATATCTCAAAATCTTGGATTCAAAAGTAGAAAGCTACCTAAGTGTCAGTAGCTGTACAAGGGGTTGTATGTCCTTGAGTGGGGCTTTCTAAGACTCCTTGAAAATTTTAAATAGCTCTGTCCCCTGTCACTGTGTCCCCGGAGGATGTAGGTGAAGGGCTGGCATAGCAGCATCTCTCCTGACTCTGCCAGGAAGCCTCCCCTTTTCAGCATTATCATGGGAGAGTGGGTAGACTGTGTTAGGGGAGGGAACTAGACCATGGACATCAGAGATGAGATAGGGGGCCCTATTTATAAACTAAAATACTAGTGTCTGACATCTCATTGCCAAATTCTCCTGGACCATACAGGACCTGGAGAAGGAAGAACGGATAAAAAGCTGGTCTTTATGCTTAGCCGTCCTCCTCCTCGTCCTCCTCATCATCCATCCTCCTCTATCCTCTATCCTCCTCCTCCTCTATCCTCTATCCTCTTCCTCCTCCCCCTCCATCTCTATCCTCTTCCTCCCCCCTCCTCCTCTTCCTATCCTCTTCCTCCCCCCTCCTCCTCTATCCTCTTCCTCCCCCCTCCTCCTCCTCTATCCTCTTCCTCCTCTTCCTTTTCTATGCTCTTCCTCCTCCTCTTCCTCCTCCTCCTCTTCCTCCTCCTCCTCTCCCTCCTCCTCCTCCTCCTCTCCCTCCTCCTCCTCCTCTATCCTCCTCCTTCTCCTCGACTTTCTTGTGGTCACTGCTCATGGCTTTCTCTCACCTGCCAAGTATCTCACCAGAGTCCCAGCCACTGCTCCCTTCCCATGCATCTTCTCTTCCTGAGCTCTTATTAAAATCGTATCCTGATTGTTAAGGACAAAACAAGATATTTTCTGTAGTGGAAATCTCTACCAGTACGGTACCGTTCTAGACTTAAGCGAGAAGGAGGGCTGGAATCCAGTCCCCAGCAGTAGCGTGTAGAGGTCACCAGACAATTTGCAGGATGTCAAAATACCACCTCAGTCTGATCCACAGGACAACACCCTCATAGGGAAGGAGTGAAGAGTAGGAATAAGCATAGATATCCTGTTTTCTCCCACCTGAGAAGCCGTGCCATTCCTCAGCGGCCTACATAGGTTCCTGGAGGAAGCAGAGGCCTGCTCTGTTCTCTGTGTCATTCTCATAACTTCCTGTCTCCCTTACTCTTCCCTTGGCCTCCCGTCTGAGGAAACACTTCCGCTTCTGTGTCTAGAATTACTTCTCTCTCTCACTTTTTGTAAACTTCTGCAACTCCGTTCACATCCTGATGATGTTCCAACGTTTCCAATGGCTGGCCTCTCAGCCCTCTACTTCTTGCTCTCTTCGCTTTGGGGAAGTGCGAAGAGAGTGGACGCAGCTGGGAATCCAAGCAGAGTTCCATGGTGCCAAATGTCGCAGAGGACGGGAACTCGGTGCTTGAAAGTTGAGAGGGTTTCCTGGAGCAGGTTTCCAGAAGGTCTGCCTGTGGCTGGGAACAAAATCTCGGGACTGGTTTGGAGACTGGAGTCAGACTTGGAAAACTTTTCCAGATGCTTCCAACTCTGCCTGAGATGAAGACTAACTAGCGTTAGATATTACATGAAGCCGAAGTCTGTCTCTCTCTGTGTGTATATACACGCATGCGCACATTTGTATAAGCATGGGCGTGGATGCCTGCCGAAAGGTGATGTTGAGTGTCTTTCTCAGTCACTTGCTGAGCTGGGCTCACTCACACAGCAAGGCTCACTGACCAGCAAGCTCCAGGATCTTCACACTTGTGCCCTAAGCACCTTACTGCCTGAGCCAGTTCCCGGGCTCCTGAGGCCAAGCTATCCCCATTCCGTCCTTTGTGCTAGCAGACTCTTCACAATCTCTACCATTGGCGGATGCACACAAGGAAATGGGGGTGCTTTGAGGACCCATCAGAGATCCAGCAGAGCTGGGGTGATACCACTCTCACCATGAGATTACTGACTGGACAGCCCTGCTGTGATGACTGTAACTCCTGAGTTGTAAACAGGTCTCTGCCATCCTCGTAGAAAGCAAGTAGTGTGTGAAAATATGATAGGCGGGGTTTTGGAGTGGGGTGTAGGGTTATAGGCCCACATCTGCTTCACCACAGGGCTCGTCCTCCTGGGGGAGGCAGAACAAGGGGAGTTTGACTGTGCTTATCATCTGGCGTGGTTGTTGGGCTGTAGTGAAGCCCCAAGGCACTGCTCTGGGGTGGGAAATTGCAGTCTGATAGGTTGGAAGGCCAGAGCTGGTTCAGGGGTCCCCAGGCCTGAGATGAGGCTGGGCTGTGGGGTTCTCAAACTCTTGGACATCCAGGCGCTGCCGGGAGTCTTGGGAGAGCATAGAACAGAGTCAGGGCCTGGGGTCTGGGGACAACATCTAGCCCTGGGCCAGGGGTGGGGTCGGGGAAAGGGGAGCTCTGGCTCCTCCCAGCAGAGAATTGATTGTCCTTAACTTGGCAGATGTAGCTTTGGTGGGAGTTGTGGCTGGGAGTACAGAGAATCCTTCTATGGTCTGCGGCTCTGTAGGTGAAGGCCTTCTTATGACTCTCCACGGGAGAAAAGAAATGGCTCATGGTTCTAAAGAGTTTATTGTCATAGCAGAAAGTATATGCCTAAAACCATACCCCACTTCTCAAGGTGGGCCTGAGGGAGGAGTGTCTGGGAAGGGAAGTTTATTGGCTAAACCTTTGAGGCCTCTAGGTACCTCATTAGCATGGAGAAGTCTGTTTTGGGCCTATGTGACTTCACATTTCTTTTCCTATTGTCTTGGTCTGAGATGTTAGGGATGCCTCAGGTACACGTGGAAGGGATTGGGGCAATCCCCCTATGTGTCTGGGGGCCACAAATATCTCCATGGTGGACTGCAGCTATGTGACAGGGCCCTGGTGCCATGATCAGGCAAAGCTCCTACCATCCCTTCAGGCTCTCTGGGGCTTCTAACCTTTAGCTCGACCTTATCAGGCTTCCTCTCACTGTCCACCACCACACAGTGTGTGTGTGTGTGTGTGTGTGTGTGTGTGTGTGTGTGTGTGTGAGTATTTTCTTTAATGAGAAGCAAAAATGCTTCATTTTAGTGACTCAGTCCCACTACCAAACAGGATAACCAATTTTTCTGGATGCTTCTTCAGACCACATTGTCATCGACAAAGGCTGTCACCAAGCCTGGAGAATCAGGATCAGATCAAACAAACCTCACGAAGTTTTGAGTACCTCTATGCTGTTGTCGTCTTCTACATTCACAGCTGCATGTAGCCCACAGCCCACAGTGTGGACACCCTTGGAACATTAGGGTACTGTGTTAACCAAGATGATGAAACTTTGTTGAGACCTACAAGAACAGGATGGTGGTCATGGGACAGAAGAGTAGCTGCAAGACTTTGGGGGAACTTTGGGGCCTTACAGCTTCCAGAACAAGAAAGAGAAGGAATTAGCATTTCCTTTTCTGTATGCCTAAGGGGACATGTTTGAGTCCACCTTTACTGCCAGCTTCTCCTGGGCTCTTTAGTCCCCTCTTAGTCCTGATTACCCTGCCTTACCTTGTAAACTCACTAGACAAGAAGAGATGACCTAGGGGGAGAGGCTCAAGAAAGAAGGGAGCAAATTGCCTGTAGCTTACTGGAGGGGGTAACTGTCCTCAGACTCCCTTACTGACTTTTGAAAGAGTCCCTATCTCCTGTGACAGTCCCTCAGGCTCTCAGCAACGCTCGGCTGAGAACTGCTTATGTGTGGATTAAATGTAACACAGTCAAAAGGTTTGGAATGTTGTCCTGGCTCCGTACCTGTCAGCTATTGTCATTAAATTGAGTGCAGCACATTCTCTTGATTTCCCTCCAAGAAGTGCTTCTCCTCTGGTGGCTTAATGCTGGATGTCCCTGAGGGGTCCATGTCTATCTATTGGGATTAAGAGAGAATATGTGACTAATCAGATTATAGCGGCATCACAAGATCTGAGCACAATAAATCTAGACGGAACCTCGGCGGTTTTCTAGTTTCTACATTGAATTTAGACCATGGCCAAACGAAGGTGAGCAAGGAAGAGCCGTGCTCTTCGATGGTGGTCACAGTTGATGGACCTACCCATGCCTATTGTTCTCCATTTGCAATATCAGACTTGCAGGATCAGCTGAGGTGTGAAGGGAAATGTGTCATAGACCCAAGAGTACTGCTCACCCAGAGAGAACAAAATTACGTCATGTGCAGTAACACGGTCGAATTAGAGTCAACCTGTTAATCAAAATAAGCCGTCAAAGATAAGTCTTGCATGTAAAAAGGTAGGGGAGAGACAAAAGGGGGATGAAAATTTCATTTCCAGTTTAATTGAAGAAAAGGATTATTAGAGATGAGGTAGGGGAGGAGGGAAGGGAGGGGGAGGAGTCATTGAAGAGGGAATATGATTAAAATCTGTTATATGCATGTGAGGTGATGTCACAATGAACCCAGCTTACTTTGTATAATTAGTACCCACTACAACATAAAGGAAAGGAAGGAAACATCTTTGGGGACAATGCGGTGTGGACTTCCGGCTTTGTCCTCAGGCCCTCTGACTTGCCCACCTGCCCTTCCTTCTGGTTTTGCTCACATTGGGTTGAATGCGGGAAGAATCCAGGCCTTATCCTTTAAGTTCATGACTTCCTCTTTCCCAGGGAGAAGCACAGGTCTGGGTGTAAGAGGTTATCTGATTCTGGCTATGAATCTGGTCTGGTGTATGGGACCGCTTGGCAGTGTTTACGTTTTAAGAGAAAAAAGCATTAACTGAGATTATGGGAGAATGTGGTGCATATTTTAGCTTGCAGGTTTTTTTTTTTTCACTCTCTCTGAAATAATATGTCAGAAAGCCAGACGCTGGGGTGTACATAACTGGTAATTCAGCGAGAGCTATCTCCTCTTCCTTGAGTGTTAGGATTTTAAACCAGACAACTGCTGTCCCCACAGAGCTTGCCCCTGACTTGCCTACCTTCCTTTCCTTCTGGTATCAATCACCTTGAGTTGCACCCAGAAAGAATTCAGGCCTTGTTCTTTAAGTTCCTGGTCTCTCTCATATCAAAGCTAAACCCCCCACCCCTGACCCCCGTGTATGGTGCTTTTAGTGGAAACAGAATTGGCTGACAACTGCTCCTGACACAGAACAAAAAGTCCCTGAGAGGGTACCTCGCTGGGACAGCCATCCTAGCACAGCTCTGGGACCCTCCTGCTGAGGTTCAGTCAGGATCTTGCACTTCAGAGAAGCCAGGGTCCCCAAGCCTGGACCTGTTCTATGTCACTGCTGCGTGTGTGACAAACTCTGTGTTTAACTTGGGTGAGCATCAGTAGGTTCTTGAGGCGCCACATTCCGACCTGAACCTGTTCAGAGGGTCCACATGTAAACCCCAGGTCACCCTCACGGCCATTTACACTTTCCCTTGGAGCCAACAGAGTCACTGCCATGTGGACACGAAGGTGCCTGGGGCTGAAAACGAACTATTCATCCACTTACTAACCCGGGAACGGCTACTCTCATGGACAAGGCTAATACCCGGAACTTCCAAACTGAATGGGCCCATTGTACTGCTTGGTGTTTCTCAGAGCATGAGTCTTTCCCAGTTTTGTGAAAACATGGAGATGGGTTTAATTTCAAGAGGATTCTGGAATATCTTTCCCCAGTGTGAGTGATATGCGTCTAATACAGAAAGTTTTTGCCAATACAACCAAAACATACCGCCATGCCACTTCTTTAAGTGAGACCTATAGGATGTGGAAGTCAGAGAGGAAGCTGTTCTAATCGAAACCAGCATTTTCTGAGCCTCTATACCAAAGATTTGATGGGAAATTAACCCCGTGGGTGCTCGGAAGCGGCCATAACTGCTGTTTCCCGTTGTCTAAGTAAGGAAACAGAGGTGCAGAAAGACCAAGAACTTAACCAAGGTTTGCAAGAGGCAGAGGCACAACATGTTGGCGGCTTGCTCTGGGAGCTCAGAGCCTTCAGCCACAGCACATCCTGTGTTTAGCTCAACGATATGAGTTGGGTAGGATCAGGTCTGGAAAGCCAGGATCCTTGATTAGAGTTAAACACATGGTTTTATTTGTTTGTTTTAAGTAACAACAAGTGCTCTGAGGAATCGTCCACTGGCGTGCGGCTTCAAAGAAGGTTCCCGTGTTCAGAGGATTGCTCTAGGCTGCATCCTAAGGTCCCTGGGCTTTACTTTTTGCTTCCTCTCCTCTAAAGTCTAGCACGGATGACACTTTGTTGAAAAAAAAAAAAAAAAAAAAAACGCCAAGAAATGCAGCATAGGGGGCCAAAACGATTCAATGACTAGGAGCGCCTGACACTCTTGCAGAGGACCCAGGCTTAATCCCTGGAGTCTGTATGGTGGCTAACAGCCATCTGAAACTCCAGTTCCAGGGGATCCAACACCCTTTTCTGACCTTCTCCAGCAGTGCACCACGTGCGTGCAGACAAAACACCCATACGCATGAATATAAATAAACAAATACAGATTTAAAAAAGAAATGAGTTTACATCCCTGTGTTCCTTCTTTAGGTCTCCAGCAAGGAAGTGGAAGGTTGCAGATGCCACTGATAATACAATACCTGTGTTGTTTTGCTGGTTTCCCTTAGGGCTCTGTCCTACCTCCTATTCCCTCAGAAGGGCCGCCATTACCAGCATGATGTTCAAATGTTGCACACTGTTGCAAGCATCCCAGAGATAGGATGATCTAACTGGTCATTAACTCCAAAAACTTAGGTTCTTCCCAGGGTCTTGAGTTCCACCCTGCATGAGCTGCCTTTTCTGTTCCCAGTGCTCTGAGCTGGAGGAAGTGAAGTGAGGTCGAGCATACGTGCTAAGGGGCTTCATCTGTGTGACAATGAAACCATATACAGGGTAAGGTGTAAAAATGAGCTCCTTCTGTCAATCGCAGAAGGGAAACGTGCCTTGGGTTAGACCCCAGAGAATTTCCCCATCTCAGTGTGAATCACCATCATCCCTCTTCCCTGCTTTATAAATATCAGAAAGATGCTAGTACGTTGCAGTTCAAAGAGAAGGTGATGAAACTGATTTTTTTAAAAAGAGTTATTAGCTTCAAGTATCAGCAGCATGGTGGAGTCCCAAAGGCAGGGACAGAGGAAAGTCCTAGGAACAGAGGAAATGTCTTGCTCTTAGAAATATTTTGTTGTTGTTCTTGGTTTTTGCTTTGTTTTGGTCCTGACTAATATTCTATAATATTACTTGTTTCATGAGGAACATATAGGCTAGGGATATGGCTTAGATGGTAGAGTGCTTGCCCTTATTATAAATGTAAACAGTGAATTAATCCAGTGGCTGCATTTCTTTACCTTATGCTAATCCCCAGTAACTGCACAGAGAAACCAAGACCCATTTAAAAGTGCACCTCAATAGCTAAGCAATTAAATGATCTATCCTTAGCTTCTATGCTAATCTGGCTGCCTCCCAGCCCCATCCCATGATGCTTCTGTATTGTTATTGATCTGGCTCCTTGGACTTTTATTCTCCCAGCACATCCGCTCTCCTCTCCTCCCTCTCACTGGAGGATGTCCCACACTATTCCCTATTCTGCCAAGACATTGAGTGATCAGCATTTATTGACAAGGCAGAGAATAAATGGTAAGATCTGCTTACACACTTGAGACAGGAGATTCTTGGTATGAGCATTACAGTGCCATGTCCTGATCGAGGGCAGAGAAATCCGCATTTGAATAACACAAGGGTAAACCTTATACAGCACACAAAACATTGTGCCTACGTTCTGTTCTTCTCAAACAAGCTTCAAAAGCATAACTTTGTTTATATCTACAAACCATTTTCTTAGATGTTAGAAATTGCAACAGACTTGGCTGTCAATTCAGACAGAATCGGTCCCTTTTCTAGCTGAGTCTTCAAACTAGAACAAACCTGTTTTCTCCCTGAGTTTAGATCCTTTTTGGTTCTCTCCTCAGGAATGTGCCGATTGCAGCATAAAGATTCTATACCTGTTTGGCTAGATTCAAATCTAAATGCTTCATTTCCATCATTATAAATAATGAATTTATCTAATATCTATCAATCAATCGATTTATCTCTATCATCTATCGACCAATTGATTGATTTATCTTTATCATCTATCAATCAATCAATTTATCTCTTGTCTATCCATCCATCCATCCATCCATCCATCCATCCATCTATCCGTCTATCCGTCTATCTATCTATCCATCTATCTGTATAGTTTTTGGGTCTTTTGAGGCAGGGTTTCCCTGTGTAGCCCTGGCTGTCCTGGCACCCACTCTGTAGACCAGGTTGTCCTTGAACTCAGAAACATCCTGAATCTGCCTCCTGAGTGCTGGGACTGAAAACGTGCACCACCCCGCCTGACTTCTCATAGCTAACTTTTAAAAGAATGATTCCATGTGTTAATTGAGAGCATACGATAGCTTTCTGCGTCTAGCTTATCTCACTTAGCACACTATCTTCCAGGCCCTTCCACATCGTGGCAAATGACAATGATTTCTTTTATTCAAGGCTAAATAAATACTCCTGTCTCTGCCCAACCCTCCCTGTTCTCTGTGTATAGATAGTTGTATACATACACGTATACCCAATTCACCCATTAATGGATATTTAGGCCATCTCCACATATTAGCTATTGCAAATGAAGCTAAATAAAGGTAGGAATGAGGAAACCTTTTCGGATGTGAATTAAGTTCATTTGATTACAGACCCAGAAATACCTCTTCTCAGTCACTTGGAAGTTCTATTTTTAACTCTGTTGAGAGCTACCATTATATTTTCAACAGTCTCTGCGCTAATCCGAATTCCCGGCCACAGTAGGCAAGACTCCTTTTCCTTTGTGCCTTCATCAATGTTACTTACTTTGTTGTCTCTGGTAATAGCCGTTCAAACATGTGTGAGGTGCTACCCCGCGGTGGCTTTGATTTGTTTTAACTTCAGTTCATACATGTTCATTGATGATATATGAAGATGTACTCGGGTTTAGTGTATAATCTTGTGCTTGTGACCTCATTGAACTCACTCATCAACCCTAAGAATTTCAAGGATGTTCTTTGTGGAATCTGACCTCATGTGGGCACTTGTGCCATCTGAAGATGGAGATGGCTTTGTTTCTTCCTTTTCAGTCCCTGTGTCTTACCCAACTTTTCTCTTTTCTCTTTTCCTTTCTTGTCTCATTGCACTGGATGGTGCCTGCAGCACTATGTTGATTTTGAGTAGTGGGTTTAGGCACTGTGCTCTTGTTCCTATTTATTGGATGAAATGTTTTCATTACTTATATTCGGTCCAAATGTCCCAGTGAAAATGCAGGGATGGCAAAATGAATTTAAAAATACGAGCCAACCATACGCCTTCTCACAGTAACTCATTTCACTATAATGACAGAGGAAGGTTGAAAGTACAAAGAACAATGCATATCATGAAAATTATAGTCAGAGGAACATGCCAGTGTCTGGATAGTTATTAAATAAAATACAAGGGAAGATATCAGAGACAGATACAAGTTTTAAGAATGGGTCCACCAAAAGGACATAATAGTCTACTGTGGTTGCATTTCCAAATGTCTTGAGATTTTCTTCTTACCTGTGTTAATTGATTTCTAGTTTATTTCTACTGTGGTCAGAGAAAACTCTCTGTATGATGTGAGTTCTTTTACATTAATCAAGTTTTGTTTTTGTTTTGGGGGATACGTGTATGTATGGGTCCTAGGATACAATCTATCTTGCTATTTGTTCTGTAGGAACAAACTATTGCTGTTACTACTATTGCTGGCACTAGTATGGCCCAAGAAGTCCAGGCTTCTACTCAGCTTTGCCTGTCGTTGCCTGGGTGTGGAATGGGATGGGAGTGGGTAGAACAGACAGAGAGGTTCTATACTGCAGTGAAGATCAAGTCTTTTCTAGTAGGTGGGGCTGTGGTGTTTGACTGGAATAGAGGAATTACTGTTTAGAATAACCTGTTTTACTAGACTGCTCTTTTCTTGGCCTTCAAGGCTATTTCCTATGCCTGTGCATTGTCCATGTCTTCTTTCTTTAGTTCTCCACTCTGAGTACAAGAATCCAAAGGTCCAGGACACCCACCATTGTCGGTTTTTTGTGTTTCTGCTTGATTTGCTGTGCTCTCTACCTTTTAGGGCGGTCTTAACAATCATGTTAACGTCAAATGACACTTGCTGTTCTTGCTGTCATCTTCCTAGCTGCCCAGTTATTTTTCCCTTTTTATAAGTCCCCAAATCAGACAGAACAACACCACCCCTTCGGTCTCATTGATAAAAAGGTGAAGCTATAATGTTACTTAAATTACTGTGGGTTTGTTAAACGCCACCTCTCCAACCTCCCTATTCTCCACTTCCAGGAAGCAGGACTTACTTATGACACCTGTTTATCTGCTGTGGTTTGCTTTGGAACTGTGGGCCTGGGTCCAGAATGTCAAATATCTTTGGGAACTGTGGTGTGGGCAGAGACTAAGGATCAAGTTCAGGGTTCCCAAGCAAAGTTAGGCATGGCTGTCAAGAATCAAGTGTTGGGATATGAATGGCTTCAAGCAGAAGACCCTGCTTTAGTTACCAGGGCTAAACCTATCATGGGGTAGCACAGACTCAGCCACTTGAGCAACAACAACAACAAAAAAAAACCATAAAAACAAAAACATTTTTCCACAGTTGTAGAGGCTACCCGTCTCAGACTAAGATGTTGACAAATGTGGAAACTGGAAGCTTCATTCACTTCTACTGAGGCCTCTCTCCTTGGCTTGGAGAGGTGGTTGTCTCCTTCTGGGGCACTCCAGAGGTCTGCCTGATTGTGATATTCGAGTGTCAATATGAGGGTGGCACAATTTGGTCTACAACAGTCCTCAAATGGGCACAAAAAGAGGTAAAGGAACAAGGGGAGACTGAGCTTCCATGGAGACTTTAAGACAGCCAGGCTAGTAGAGGTACTCATGATTTCTCTGTGTAGTCTTTCCAGATTATTCTAGTATGGTGTATGATTCCTGCTTTTCTCCCTAGGGATCCTGACATTGCCTGATTCATTTCCTTTTTTTTTTTTTTTTTTTCTTTCTTTTTTTTTTTTTTCTTTTTTTTTTTCTTTATTTTTTTAATTTCCTTTTTTTATTCCTGGTTTTTTTTTTTCATTTCTTTCTCCTTTTGCCTGTATTTTTCATGATGTATTTTTGTGACTTTTTTTTTTTTTTTATTAACTTGAATATTTCTTATATACATTTCAGTGTTATTCCCTTTCCGGTTTCGGGCAAACATCCCCCCCTCCCTTCCTTATGGGTGTTCCCTCCCCACCTCCCCCATTGCCGCCCTCCCCACAACAGTCTAGTTCACTGGGGTTCAGTCTTAGCAGGACCCAGGGCTTCCCCCCCTTCCACTGGTGCTCTTACTAGGATATTCATTGCTACCTATGAGGGTCAGAGTCCAGGGTCAGTCCATGTATAGTCTTTAGGTAGTGGCTTAGTCCTGGAAGCTCTGGTTTGCTTGGCATTGTTGTACATATGGGGTCTCAAGCCCCTTCAAGCTCTTCCAGTTCTTTCTCTGATTCCTTCAACGGGGTCCTATTCTCAGTTCAGTGGATTGCTGCTGGCATTCGCCTCTGTATTTGCTGTATTCTGGCTGTGTCTCTCAGGAGCGATCTACACTTCTGCACTTCTTTGCTTCATCCATCTTGTCTAATTGGGTGGCTGTATATATATGGGCCACATGTGGGGCAGGCTCTGAATGGGTATTCCTTCAGTCTCTGTTTTAATCTTTGCCTCTCTCTTCCTGCCAAGGGTATTCTTGTTCCCCTTTAAAGAAGGAGTGAAGCATTCACATTTTGATCATCCGTCTTGAGTTTCATTTGTTCTAGGCATCTAGGGTAATTCAGGCATTTGGGCTAATAGCCACTTATCAATGAGTGCATACCATGTATGTCTTTCTGTGATTGGTTAGCTCACTCAGGATGATATTTTCCAGTTCCAACCATTTGCCTACAAATTTCATAAACTTCGTTGTTTTTGATAGCTGAGTAATATTCCATTGTGTAGATGTACCACATTTTCTGTATCCATTCCTCTGTTGAAGGGCATCTGGGTTCTTTCCAGCTTCTGGCTATTATAAATAAGGCTGCTATGAACATAGTGGAGCACGTGTCTTTTTATATGTTGGGGCATCTTTTGGGTATATGCCCAAGAGAGGTATAGCTGGATCCTCAGGCAGTTTAATGTCCAATTTTCTGAGGAACCTCCAGACTGATTTCCAGAATGGTTGTACCAGTCTGCAATCCCACCAACAATGGAGGAGTGTTCCTCTTTCTCCACATCCTCGCCAGCATTTGCTGTCACCTGCGTTTTTGATCTTAGCCCTTCTCACTGGTGTGAGGTGAAATCTCAGGGTTGTTTTGATTTGCATTTCCCTTATGACTAAAGATGTTGAACATTTCTTTAGGTGTTTCTCAGCCATTCGCATTCCTCAGCTGTGAATTCTTTGTTTAGCTCTGAACCCCATTTTTTTAATAGGGTTATTTGTCTCCCTCTTGGTCTAACTTTTGAGTTCTTTTGTATATTTTGGATATAAGGCCTCTATCTGTTGTAGGATTGGTAAAGATCTTTTCCCAATCTGTTGGTTGCCGTTTTGTCCCAACCACAGTGTCCTTTGCCTTACAGAAGCTTTGCAGTTTTATGAGATCCCATTTGTTCGATTCTTGATCTTAGAGCATAAGCCATTGGTGTTTTGTTCAGGAAATTTTTCCAGTGCCCATGTGTTCCAGATGCTTCCTAGTTTTTTTCTTCTATTAGTTTGAGTGTGTCTGGTTTGATGTGGAGGTCCTTGATCCACTTGGACTTAAGCTTTGTACAGGGTGATAAGCATGGATCGATCTGCATTCTTCTACATGTTGACCTCCAGTTGAACCAGCACCATTTGCTGAAAATGCTATCTTTTTTTTCCATTGGATGGATTTGGCCTTTGTCAAAATCAAGTGACCATAGGTGTGTGGGTTCATTTCTGGGTCTTCAATTTCTTTCCATTGGTCTATCTGTCTGTCTCTGTACCAATACCATGCAGTTTTTATCACTATTGCTCTGTAATACTGCTTGAGTTCAGGGATAGTGATTCCCCTGAAGTCCTTTTTATTGTTGAGGATAGTTTTAGCTATCCTGGGTTTTTGTTATTCCAGATGAATTTGCAAATTGTTCTGTCTAACTCTTTTGAAGAATTGGATTGGTATTTTGATGGGGATTGCATTGAATCTGTAGATCGCTTTTTTTGGTAAAATGGCCATTTTTACTATATTAATCCTGCCAATCCATGAGCATGGGAGATCTTTCCACCTTCTAAGGTCTTCTTCAATTTCTTTCTTCAGTGTCTTGAAGTTCTTATTGTACAGATCTTTTACATGCTTGGTTAAAGTCACACCGAGGTATTTTATATTATTTGGGTCTATTATGAAGGGTGTCGTTTCCCTAATTTCTTTCTCCGCTAGTTTCTCTTTTTGTGTAGAGGAAGGCTACTGATTTATTTGAGTTAATTTTTATACCCAGCCACTTTGCTGAAGTTGTTTATCAGCTTTAGTAGTTCTCTGGTGGAACTTTTGGGATCACTTAAATATACTATCATATCATCTGCAAATAGTGATATTTTGACTTCTTCTTTTCCATCTGTATCCCCTTGACCTCCTTTGTTGTCTGATTGCTCTGGCTAGAACTTCAAGAACTATATTGAATAAGTAGGAGAGAGTGGGCAACCTTGTCCAGTCCCTGATTTTTAGTGGGATTGCTTCAAGTTTCTCTCCATTTAGTTTAATGTTAGCCACTGGTTTGCTGTATATGGCTTTTTTACTATGTTTAGGTATGGGCCTTGAATTCTATTCTTTCCAGGATTTTTTTATCATGAAGGGGTGTTGAATTTTGTCAAATGCTTTCTCAGCATCTAATGAAATGATCATGTGGTTTTGTTCTTTCAGTTTGTTTATATAATGGATCACGTTGATGGTTTTCCAGATATTAAACCATCCTGCATGCCTGGGATGAAGCCTACTTGATCATGGTGGATGATTGTTTTGATGTGCTCTTGGATTAGGTTTGCCAGAATTTTGTTGAGTATTTTTGTGTCAATGTTCATAAGGGAAATTGGTCTGAAGTTCTCTTTCTTTGTTGGGTCTTTGTGTGGTTTAGGTATAAGAGTAATTGTGGCTTCATAGAAGGAATTCGGTAGTGCTCCATCTGTTTCAATTTTGTGGAATAGTTTGGATAATATTGGTATGAGGTCTTCTATGAAGGTCTGATAGAATTCTGCACTAAACCCGTCTGGACCTGGGCTCTTTTTGGTTGGGAGACCTTTAATGACTGCTTCTATTTCCTTAGGAGTTATGGGGTTGTTTAACTGGTTTATCTGTTCCTGATTTAACTTCGGTACCTGGTATCTGTCTAGGAAATTGTCCATTTCCTGTAGATTTTCAAGTTTTGTTGAATATAGGCTTTTTTATAGTAAGATCTGATGATTTTTAATTTCCTCTGAATCTGTAGTTATAAACCTACTTTTAATTGATATATATTACATAAAATATATCCATCTAAAGAATGCTATATATTATATATAATTTATGTATTTTTATTTTAAAGTTTTTACTCTTTTTTTCCCATTAATTAACCTATTTATTTTCTTTACATCTCCCTCTGAGCTTCCCCTCCATCCTTTCCTCCCAGTCCCTCCTTCTCCCCTCCCCTCCCTTTATGGACCCCTTCCTTTCTCCTTGGAGAAGGGGAGACCTCCCATGGATATCAACCTGCCTTGGCATGTCAAGTTATAGTAGCTCTGAGCAAGGCCATCTCTTTCTCGGTCAGGTTCCTTTTTATCATTGGTTCTGTGGACTTCAGTCCTGCCTATTACAGATCTGCAATGTCTAATTATATCATGAAATCAATTGGAGGTGCAGTTTTGAAAAAAAAATCCCTTCTTAAAAATGAACTGATTGGGGTTGGGGATTTAGCTCAGTGGTAGAGCGCTTGCCTAGCAAGCGCAAGGCCCTGGGTTTGGTCCCCAGCTCCGAAAAAAAGAAAAAAGAAAAAAAAAAAATGAACTGATTGGACTCTCACTCCCAGAACCTGGATCACAACAGCAAACATTTGCGGTCCCCTGGCCACCACATCTGCCCCTGCAAATGCCAAAGATGATACCCGAAAGCCAGTATCCATCAGAACAGAGATTTCAGCGACAGCTATTTGAGCCCAGCCATCCCTTCCCTCCTCAGTCAGGAGTTCCTGGAGATAATCTTCGCAGCTACCACAGGCAGATGTCAGAGCCCGTTGTCCGAGCAGCTCTGCCACCCCGTCAGCGATTCAAGCAGGAATACCATGACCCACTCTATGAACATGGGGTCCCTGGGAAGCCTGGTCCCCTGGCACATGGCTTCCAGTCACCCATGGGAATCAAGCAAGGGCCCCGACATTACTGTGCTGACTCAGAAGTGCCTAACTACCAGTCATCCTACATGAGAGGCGGGTATTTCTCCAGCAACCATGAAGGATTCACATATAAAGAGGACCCCGGTTTATACTTTGATGACACTCGCGTGGTGCCCGAAAGACTGGAAGGCAAAGTCAAACAGGAGCCCACCGCGTATCAAGAGGGACCCCCTTATCAGAGGCGAGGCTCTCTGTAGCTGTGGCAGTTTCTTGTCACCCTTCTGGTGACCCAGCCAACATCTGCTTCATCGCCTGGACTGACTGAGGGTTGAAATTTATGCTCATAGAACCGGAAGAGGTTGCTCGGCATTGGGGTAATTCAGAAGAACCGGCCAGCCACGGACTATGACAAGCTGAGCCGTTCTCTCCACTATTACAATGAAAAAGGCTCCATGCAGAAGGTGACTGGGGAACGGTACATCTACAGATTTGTCTGTGACCCGGATGTACTTTTCTCCATGGCCTTTCCGGATAATCAGCGCCCGTTCTTGAAGGCAGAGTCAGAATGCCCGGTCAATGAGGAATACACCCTGCCACTGACTCACTTTGAAGACAACCAGACTTACCTCCTGGACATGGGTCGCTGCAGCAGCCTCCCCTAGGCTGAAGGCTTTGCTTGCTAAGTTTCTGAATGGCTAAGTAGCCAAACCCTCGAGCTAGCAGTCCTCATTCAGGCAAACAAGGGCAGTGGTTTTGTTTGTGTTCTTGACTGTTCCTAAAGCTTGCCCTTTGAATATTATGTGGAGAACCCAAGCTATTTCTGGATTTGACACCCTTAAAGACCTTGGCCTAGGGAGTGGGAACAGCGAGAGACAGAAACCCACCACATGGCTGGTGATTCTGATTTAATTCCTGGGAAGACATAGAAGTGGGATCTCCATGCCATCATGGACAACATGTGCAGAGCTGTATAGCAGCGTGTTCAGGGTAGCGCCCATGAAAAGGGACTGGAATATATGACTATCCACATTGATCATAGACTACCAAATGCCTTCACACAGGAGGACCTGACTTTCTTTGGAAAGAGACTGCACACTCATAGGAAAGTCGATAAGGCTGGCTTGGGGAGGCTCAAACCACTGAGACTTGAAATTTGAAAAACTCCTTTGTAGCTCATTCTGAAGTCTTTCCCTGTGGTTCAGAACTGGGGAGGCCAGGAAAGAGAGCTGTTACTCACTCCCTAGTTCTGAGACGGCTGCTCCTCTTGGGCCTTCCAGCCTAGAGGTCAACATAAGTAAATCAAGTCCCCCTCTTCCCAGTCACACAGCTGAGTGCAGAAGGCTTGTTTTACAGAGATGATTAACATGACAGTATTTTGTTTTGCTTTGGTTTGGGGGAACATTTTGCTTTTTTGGTGGTTGTTTTGGGGAAAAACAGTTTCTATAAACTGTAGTTTTGATATTAAAGCCAAAAAAAAAAAAAAAAAACCAACAAAACAACCAACCAAACAAAAAAACCAACCAAAAACCAAACCAAAACAAAACAAAACAAAAAAAAAAACGAACAACAACACCTTTTTGGTAATTGCACTGCACCCCTTAGGTGGGGTGGTACCTTAGAAGATGCTGCAGCCTGAGGGGCTTTGCTGGGCCTCCCCTATCGCCACTTAGAGGCCTTCCTGGTGCTTTCTGCACCAACCTGTTGAGACGTTTAACATGATTTGTACATTTTGAAGTGTGCAGGGCATCCTGGACACAACTTAGAGTTCTATGCGTCTAGTTCTCCATGCTTGCTAACTCTCCTTCTCTGGGAAGCAGCTGTACATACTACATACATGTCATGTCCATGTACACACTACATACATGTCATGTCCATGTACACACTACATACATGGCATGTCCATGCACATACTACATACATGGCATGCCTGTGTACATACGACATACATGTCATGTCCATGTACACACTACATGCATGTCGTGCCCATGTACATACTATATGCATGTCATGCCCATGTACATACTATATGCATGTCATGCCCATGTACATACTACATACATGTCATGTCCGTTTCACAACTGGTCACCTAGTGGGAACCCAGGCACCTGCCTCGCTTTCCTATCTTAGTTTTGGACTTTCTACCCTGCACAGTGTCTGAAACTTACCTGTCACTTACAGGTAAAACAGTGCTAGCTAGCATTCTGGCTTCCTGCTGCTTTTTCTTTTTTAATTTTTTTAAATTCTGATTGCTGTATTATATTGGGAATGTTCTAAACAGCCAAACTAGAGCTGTATAAAAATCGGGTTTGGCGTGGTGGGAAAGTCATCAGGAAGCACCAGTGCTTTGCTGTTGTCAGGAGTTTGCTCCACACTTTGTGTTCCCCAGGTGCAGGACACAGAGCTGACTGGGCATGAGACATTCTTTGCTGTCCCATGAGTGAGGCATTCCACAGTCTTCTCAGGACTTGTGAAAAGAGGTTCACAGGAAAAAGGAGTACGTTTTAGAGCTATGAGAACCTACCGTTTTCCTCTCGAAAGCTAGTCAGCCCACTACTTTCCCTGCACAGGGCCGTGTTCATCCTGCCGAGCCATGTTGTATTCTGAACTGTGTACAGTAAAGATTTCTTTCCTTTAAAAAGAATGAACTGGTTGACACTATACATTAGACGTGACATGCAATATGGTTGGAGTTATGCAAAACAAAAATAACTCTGTCTTTGGACCTTGCTATGGCTGCCATGATTTGAGTATAACCCTGAAAGGTCTGTGCTCTTGGAACTGGGTCCCTAGTGTGGTAAGTTGAGAGGTGGCAGAATCTTTAAGAGGTGGCCCGAGGAGAGATAAATTGTCTTTGGGGATGTTGCCCTTACAAGGGATTAATGTAGTTCTTTTGGAATTCTAGTTACTTTCCAGAAGAAGAAGTTGCTGTCAAAAGGGAAAGCTTGACCCTAACTCTTTCCGGCTTTCTGTTTCACCTTATGCTTTTTCTACAGCTCTCACGTGATGCTGTCTGCCCCAGAGCTAAGCACACAGAGCCAGGAGTGGTAGTACACGCCTGTAATCTCAGCACCCAAAAGGCAGCGGGATCCGAGTTCAAAGCCAGTCTCAGTTAAATAGGAGGTCTAGTCCTTGGGTTATGTAAGATCCTCTCTCCAAACAAAAAAACAAATGAACAAACCAATCAGAGCTAAACTAATGAAGTCACCTTCACTTTTAACCTCTAAAATTGTGGTCAAGTAAATTTTTGTTTATAAAGAACACAGCCACGGGTATTTTGTTACAGTCTCAAAAAAGTGGACTTAGACTTTTTGGTCAGATGCCACAAGTCAAAATAATAAAACAGCTTTGTTGCTAAAATACAAACTGCATAGCAATGCCTTGAACCAGACAAATGTGCTTTCCTTACCACACTGTCGACACTCTGGTTACTTAAGAATCACAGAACCGACAGCGTCACTGGCCTCCTGTTAACTTCACCAAAACACTTTATCCCCAGCAGACTTAAATCCCTAAATCACTGGAGCCACACAAAGCCTGGTGTCTCCAAAGCTCCCTGACCTATTGCTTCTGGCTGCGAGCAGCCATACCTGTTTATCCAGTCCCCCAATGTATGGTGTAGACAGGATCATATTTTCTGGGCATTGTAGCCACAAGAAGAATGGGAAGCACTTGCCAATCTAGATTGACAGGTTCAGTAGCACAACACACTCCAAACTTTTCTGGAAGGGCATGAGTCTCATTTAATCTCCCCCTTCCATGACATCCCTTTTCTACAATTACACACATTAAATATTCTTCATAATCACAATAAACAATTACTTCTTTTTGGAGCCATGACAGAATGGCCACCTCAGAGAACATGAAAGAACTGAGCATCTGAATACCATTGTCAGAGAAACAGTGAAGACCACTGCAGTCCTCTTATGTAGACCTAAGCCTTTGTCCAAAGCTATGTAGATTCTCCCAGAAGCAAATAACAGGCATGTTGGACAAGGAGGAGTACGCATGTCATCCATGTCATGTGTTTCTCCCCTTGCCTCTCCCACCTTCTTAGTTATAGCACCAGATCCACTTTAGAGATTGCTACAAAGATCAGCTTTGGGCTTGGAGGAGCTCCAAAAGACCTTCTTTGTCTCAGTACCATTTGCCAAAAAGCAGAGCTGTGTTCGTACTCTGTAGTGAATACTGTATTTCATTTCCATTCATGGTATCTTAATTACTTTCCTCTTGCTGTGATAAAACACCATGACCAAGGCAACCTGCAAAAGGAAGGACTTATGGTTCTGGAGGGATAGGAGTCCATCCTCATCATAGCACAGGGCATGGTGAGCAGGCAGGTGTGACTCTGGAGCAGCAGCTGAAATCTCAACATCTCTGTCCACAAGCAGGAGACAGATAGCTAATTCAAACCTCACAGCCTTGGCCACAGCGACACACTTCCTACATCAAGGCCACACCTCCTAATCCTTCCCAAACAGTTCCACCAACTGGAGACCAGATATTCCAATAGATGAACCTATGTGGGCCACTCTCCTTCAAACCAACACAGATGCTTATATCAAGTTTTTTAGAAATAAAGAATTGCAAGTCTTTGATGAGCCCTAGAGAGCTGTGGCAAGTATCTGAAGTTTTTGATGAGCCCTAGAGAGCTGTGGCAAGTATCTGAAGTTTTTGATGAGCCCTAGAGGGCTGTGGCAAGTATCTGAAGTTTTTGATGAGCCCTAGAGGGCTGTGGCAAGTATCTGAAGTAGGTATAGTTTCTGCTAGGAGCAGAATGTCTCCACTCTTTATAGGGTATCTGCCTAAACTTAATGTATCATTTCTCTCCATCGTGAACACCAGTCTGCCAACAGACCCTTGTTAAACTGCCATGATAGATTCTGTCACTTTAGGGAGCTGTAGCTACTGTGTAGGCAGCAGTGACCCTCGTTTAAAACACTAACAGACTTAAGGGAAATTCACTGCATCTGCAGCCATCGATCTGTGAAATAAGTCATTTGGCTTTTGTTTTTCTCCTCTATATCCATGTTCTGCCAGTGTATTTAAAGATTTTTGAAAACAGTTTTGAACTCTAAGAAATTAGCACAGAGTAACTAGAATGACTGTAGGGTTTGAAACTGATCAGGCCTTTATTTGATGTTGCAAACACACACACACACACACACACACACACACACACACACACACACACACACACACACCCTCCCTTCAAACTCCAACCCACTCTCTCTCCTACCACCATCCGTGATTTAATTTGGTTCAATTTCGGCTGCCTAAAGTCAACCACAGTCTAAAAGTACTGGGTAGAAAGTTCCAGAAACAAACAAATTCCATTTTAAGTTGTATCTGGTTCTGAAATGTTGGGCTGCCCCACTCTACCGATGTAAGCAAATAATCCATTTGTTCAATGTATCTGTGATGGTTTGTATATGCTTGGGCAAGGGAGTGGCACTATTAGGAGGTGTGACCTTGTTGGGGTAGGTGTGTCACTGTGGGTGTGGGCTTTAATACCCTCGTCCTAGCTGCCTAGAAGTCAGTATTCTGCTAGTAGCCTTCAGATGAAGATGCAGAACTCTCAGCTCCTCCTGCACCATGCCTGCCTGGATGCTGCCTGCTCCTGCCTTGATGATAATGGACTGAACCTCTGAACCTGTAAGCCAGCCCCAATTAAATGTTGTCCTTGCAAGAGTTGCCTTGGTCATGGTGTCTGTTCACAGCAGTAAAGCCCTCACTAAGACAATATCCATGCAAAGTAAGGTGTCCATCCTCTAGTTAGAAGCCATCTCAGATGTCAACCAGATTGTTGCAGTACAGCAATACTTGTGTTCCAGTGAACTTTATTTTAGTAATAAATGATCTCAAAATTTAAGTATAGTGATGCGGACAATTTTATTATATTATTGTATAGTACTGTTGTTCTCTTGCTGTACCTAGTTTGCAAATGTTACTATTATATATACATATATTCATATATAATTTATATATGTAAAATATGAGTATGTGTAGGGCTCAGAGTTATCCAAGGTTTCAGTCATCCATTTGGGCTCTTAGAATATATAGCTCATGATGAAGTGGGGTTTGTTGTATAGCTTTGTTATTTACCTTTTCTAAACCCGTGTCCTTATCAAATCAAACCAGATGAGACTTCCTGGGAGCTTAAGGGACTTTGAAGAGAAAGTATGTCCAAGGAATCCTGGACATCAGAAGCTTTGACTAATGTCACGTCCTCACATCCCAGCATCTCTGTGCTATCAGGAGAACCAGAGAACCAAAGGGATATTAGGGCTTTATGGAAGCTCTTCTAAAGGAGACGCATGCAGAACTAACCTAAGAATTAGATGCTGAGCCATCAGCAGGCACAGTGCCGTCAGGAAGTTCCATGTTGGCTCCAAAGCGGCTTTATTTAATAGAGTTTGAATGGGGCCAGGCTACCGAGAGGGGTCGAGAAGATCCTAATTAACCCAAGAGAGTAAACCAAGTTCAAGACTCAGGGGGGAAAAACCCACCCAGAATCACAAGAATGAGCACTGGGTTGGACAGGTGGCCAATCCGTATTTTGAGGGGTAAAGAGCTTTGGGGGACATTCTGAGCTCATCTGTTAAGTGTCGGGATATCTCAGGGGAGAGGACTCACAATCTCTGGGAATTATGGCAGCCTTAGTTCTCCAGATGATTTAACACTTTTGGACAAATCAGACCTTTTTTTTCCCCCCCATGTGGAAAGGTTTAATGAGAGAAGTGTAGAAGAGGGGGGAACAAAGGCTGGCCATAAGCATGTGGAGGGAAGGGGGGAGTATGAGGAAAGAAGGGACAGAGGGGAGAGGGCAAGAGAGCAGAGCAGAGCAGAGAAGAGAAGAGAGAGAAAGAACAAGAGCCGAATCAGACCCTTGACAATGAACTGTATTTGCCTGAATTATCACCCAGACTTGGTCATATCTAGAGACGCATAGTATGCTGGTCGGTTCTCTAATAGAATTCAACACATGTCATTACAACACACGTCTTAGCTTTTCTTCCACAGTGTTCTGATAGTCTCCATAAGCCTTCCTGGAACTGAGCCCACCAGGGCAATGGAAAAACCAAACCTAGCCGCTTAATTCACCCCTTCTGCTGGGCATCTTGGGACCTCGGCCAGGCACTTAAAACAGTCTGAGGTTTGGGTTTCCTATCCATCAAAAGATAGCAGTCACAAGAGCAAGCTAACAAGGAAGGGCTTAGTCTTCAGTACCATCCATATTTTCGTGTGTGTGTGTGTGTGTACACACATGAGCTCTTGTGCATGTGTGCACATGCATATGCTTGATGATGCTTGCTAGATTTACAGGCCTGCATAGCCATACCCAACTTCTTATGTGGGCATTGAGAATTTGAATTCAGGGTCCTGTGCTTGTATGATGAGCAGTCTTGAACCTTATCTCCTTCTCCCATAATCTGAGAAGCCCTGGTATTAGAACCCTGCCATGTTTACCATTCTATCTTCGAGCCCCGAGAGCAGTTCTTGACCTATAAAAACATGCTGGGTTCGTGGAATGACTGAACTTCTTGATCACCACACATTTCTGGAGCACAGAAAGGCTCTACTGTAGGGTCCCAGGCTTGCAGAAGCTCCAGCAACCATTGTGGGAATGCTTTCCAACCTCTCGGCTCACGGTGACTCTCTGTAATTGCGATCACTTCTTGTCAGTGTTTTGTAATCAGGACTGGACAGACCTGTGCATTATAATCGCTTGTTCTTTCACATGCCCCCCACTTCCTGTGGGGAGGGGAAAACAGTGACCCTTATCAAATTATTAATGATTAATCTCTGAAAGGAATACTTTACCTGTTCATTAAGATGAGCATAGCTGACATTACAGTAGAGACTTGCAATCTTCCTTCTTTTTCTGGAGCTGGGGATTGAACCCAGAGCCTCTGCTTGTAAACCCCTTCCCCTATTTCTTTTCATTTTTGAGACAGGGTTTTAAGAATTATTTTTCTATCTATCTATCTATCTATCTATCTATCTATCTATCTATCTATCTATCTATCTATCTATCTACCTACCTACCTACCTACCTACCTACCTATCTATCTATCTATCTATCTATCTATCTATCTATCTATCTATCTATCTATTCATTCATTCACTTTACAGCCTGATCAAAGCCCCCCTCCCTCCTCTCCTCTCAGTCCTATCCTTACATACTTTTCCCTCTCTCCTTCTCCTCAGAGAAGGGGAAGCCCTCTCCCCTGGGTACCACCTTACCCTAGCACATCAGCAGGACTAAGCACATCCTCTCCCACTGGGGCCAGACAAGGCAGTCTAGCTGTGAAGAAGAGATCCAAAGGCAGGCAACAGAATCAGAGCCAGCCCACAGTCCAATTGTGAGGGGATGCACATGAAGACCAAACTGCACATTCGCCACATATGTATAGGTGACCTAGGTCCAGCCCTTGCGTGCTCTTTGGTTGGTGGTTCAGTCCCAGTGACTCCCGTGCATCCAGATTCGTTGAATCTGCAGGTCTTCTCGTGGTGTCTTTGACTCCTCTGGCTTCCTCAATCCTTCCCCTATCCTTCCACAAGTCTCCCTGAGCCCCACCCACTGTTTGGCTGTGGGTCTCTGTATCTGTTTCCATCTGCTCCTGGATGAAGCCTCTCAGAAGACAGTTAGTTGTGCTAGGCTCCTGTTTGCAAGCATAGCAGAGCATCATAATAGTGTCCGCGGTTGGTTCTCTCCCACGGGGTAGGTCTCATGTTGGGCCAGCCATTGGTTGGTCATTCCTTCGATATCTGTCCCATCTTCATCCCTGCACATCTTACAGGCAGGACAGATTTCAGGTCGAAGGTCTTATGTGTGAGTTGGTGTCCCCCTCCTTCCACTGGAAGTCCTACCTGGCTACAGGAAGTGACCTTTCAGGTTCCACATCCCTCACTGCTAGAAGTCTGAGCTAGGATCAGCCCCACAGACCTTGCTGGATGATATTCACAGGGCTCCCAAATGCTGGGATTACAATTGTGCACCATTCTATCCAGACGGTTCTCCCAGCTTGGATGCCCTAAATAAAATTTCATGCTCAGGAAGTTAACATGCCTTCTCTCCCTTATTACCATCAGGATTTCAAAGATAATGTCAGGCAAAACCCTGCACTGGCTTGCCTAATCCCATTATATCCTAGTCAACATTTCCCCATTATATTTACAATAACCCAAGCCCTGGTTCCCATGTTTTCCCTGCATATTCACAGAATATAATTTCATGCAGAGAGAGCTCCAGGCTCTGAGAGCAGGCAGGGCTGTAGTTGGACCAGGAGTGAAAACCAACTGCACCATAGTAACCAGCCATCATTTTGTCTGCTGCCCAAGGGGGATCTGAAAATAGTCTAAATTCACCTTTAAAATCCGCTGCTCTGTGAAGGGCCTGTAACACTTGGAAGGCTGCCCGAGAAACAGGACTGCAATTTAGACTACTGGTATCCAGCTGTAAGCCTTCTTGGAGGGGAACAAGCCACCCATTCACAGGGCTGTTGTGAAATTTCCTTCCCAGCAGCCCTTGCAGCTAAGGAGGCATCATCTACCTGGAGGAATGGCATTTGGGAATTTTCACTCTTCTCAACAAGCCACTCCTGCCCCGCTACCTGATTGTAGATTGCCTAGTCTCTTTCTCCTGTTTAACTCCTTCTGCTCCAACCTGTCAGACCCACAGCTTCTCCATCATCCGGTTTTTCATCCTTTAGTCCTAAGGCTGGGTGATTGGGCATGAGTGAGAGCTATGGTCTAGAATTAAATAAACACCAACAACAGCAGCAAAACTGATTAGCAGAGGAGCCATGTATAAACTGGTATACAAACCAGCCCACTCTGGAGAAAGAAGTGGCATTTATAATTAGTGTAAGTAAGCATGGCTGGGATAGAGTGGGGTCTCCCTGGGCAAGCAGTTCACACGGCATCACCAGATCATGGCTGAATCCACCTCTTGGTATTAAATGTGCACCAGTGAGGGCTCAGCTTGTACTAACCCAGGCCTAGAATCACTCTGTAGCTACACTTGGTCATGGTACTACATTTTGTTCTCCACCTTGACCAGAGCACAGCCAATGGAGATTAAGACAGGATTAGTGATGGGCGAGTCTTTTTTTTTTTTTTTTTTTTTGGTTTGGCTTACTCTTCAGTCTGTGGTATTTCTTTTTGTTCTATTTCTGTTACTAAAACAGTCAGCATCAGGCATCTCAGCCGGTTAGGTTAGGTCTCTGGTTTGAACTGGGAAGTGAAACCGTGGTATTTCCTATTTGATTCTCATTTTACACTGTTGCATTTAGCGCATCACCAGTTTTAGGCAAAGCGTCCTCGGGGATGCTGACCACCACGTAGATGGCCTTGTCATCCTTCACAACATCTTTGAGTCAGGTAGCATACACTTTACAGTGTTTCTTCAGACTCAATCTCCAGCTTACCAAGAAAAGTAATTTTAAAAAAAAAATCAATAGGTTGTTCCTGCGGGACAAGGTACGTGAGAAGCCTTAAGAAATCAATTTAAAGGAGAATGCATTTACATGTGTGAGTGCTTGGGCCCCCACCACGCTAGGAGGCGTGATGAATTAGTCACGGCCCACAGCCTGTACAGAACTGCTGGAATATAATAGCTCTCACATGCAGCCTGGTGCAGCTGGGCTTCCCGGTGACTCAGTCCCTTCAGAGGTGTAGACATTGGTATTGTGATTTTTCAAAAGGTGAACAACTCTTGGGAAAGCTCCAAGTCAAACAAAGTACACTCTTACATGGACCTATGGCAGCTGCATTCTGGGAAAACTTCAGTGCACGTGGGATGCTGGACAAAATTTGCTCTGCCACCTTATGAAATACAGAACATAAGACTTCCCAAATTGTAAGACCCTTTTCACCTAGGTGAATAGCTCATGGCACAATCAGAAGCCCCGAGCGCGAGTCTTTGAACTCTTGCCTTCTCGTTCACTAAACACTGACGATAACCTTTAAGGACACTGACAGTCAGAACATGGTTGATGTATTTTAAACAACCCTGAAGATGATACAGCAACCCCTGTCCTAGCAGAAAACAATGTCCTGAGGCCACACTGGCCTGGTACAGGTTGGGTGTCAGGAACACCCCTCATTTTTGAATACCCACAGTGGATAGGCCCCCTTCCCTGGGGTAAGGATAGACAGATGCAGGGAAAACTCTGGAGCCAGTAGAGTGACGCCTCAGGCAGTCCCTTTCTGGCCCCACACCTCATCAACGTTCTTAGCTTATATGTGGTTTTCATTTTGTCAACTCCCACTGTGTACAAAAACTGCAGTCACTCCTGGCAATTACAGAGACTCAGGTTTCCTTCTCGGCCTCGGGTAGTTAGAGGTCTAAAATAGGTGTGGAAATGGTATGGGATTAGAATAGAACAGACGTTCTTAGCCTGGTCTCAGCAGTATGCTGCTGATGGCACCCTCGGCTTTTGCAAACCCTTGCATGGTGCTCACACAGGTGGCAGGTAAGACCCTCGCCAGCTCAGATGAGTCTGTGGCTGTGTTCATGGTTTTGACTTTTATTTTCAACATAATGACTTTTAAGGGAAGTAGAAAGGTGTGCAAATATGCTACCCTCCCACACTTTCAAAATACTGGACAGTCAGACGTTCAACACTTTGCCACAAAGCAGTCTTGTGTCAAATAATTTTGCTGTGTTCAGGCTAATGTAAGAATGGTGGGAACTTTTAAGGTAAGCTATGATGTTCAGGTGGGTAGCTGGGACAGATGCACTTTTAGTTTATAGAATTTAAGTGATGGTGAGTTTATCCTGTTTGTGAATCAGTGTGTGTGTGTGTGTGTGTGTGTGTGTGTGTGTGTATGTACACTTGTGTGCACACAAGTTTGTGTAGTGTGTGCATGCCTGCATAAATGTGTGGTATACACAACCGTCCTCTGGTTTGAACATACAGATTTAATCGCATTCTTTTATAACTCTGAAGCAGTCGAAGTTACAGATTACGGCTGAGGTAGGCCTGATGCATGAATGGTAGATTGGCGTTTTCAGAAGCTGCTCTCTGTGCTGTGTTGTTTACTTAGACGCTTCTTTTCTACCAGCAAAGAATACGATCTCATGACTTCGTGATAATCAAGGGGTCTGTCTGGGCATCATTCTTACTACAACTCCCAGGCAATGTCTCTTGAAACCTAGCTGAGTATGGGACATTGATGTAAGGCCCAGTGGCCCAGCAGTGGGCAAACAAAACTCACTGTCAGGTAGTGATTCTGGGATGTGAGACAGACAATGCCCAGGACTCTTCAGGAATACAGAAGATAGGTGAAAAACCCCCAGGGGGAGGCAGCAGCCCTCCTGGGCTGCACAGATGTGGCTGTGCGTATCAGCCAGCAGCCCTAAGAGAACAGAGGTATCCTGGTGAAGGCAGACACTGTTGGGGGGGGGGGGCCTGCCTCAGTGAGGGATTGATGCCAAGACTGGTGTGGAAATGTTCCAGCAGCATCAGGCCCCAGATGCCTCTCAGTTCTGCTGGGTCAGCTACTTTGGTAAGCAGAAGGGCTTGTGGGGTGGCCTGTTAGCATGACTTGGCATTTTGGTGAGCATTAAAAGCTCCCATTTCTATGGACTATTGTTTCTTATTGAGATCCTGTGTTTGAAAAGCAGACTGCGGCCTATCTGGGTCGGAGGATGAGGGGCGGGGAAGGGTGGTTTCTAACGGGGAAACTATGTGCTGACTAGAACCACGTTGAAAAGCGATGTGGTTTCCACGGGGTGCACTCTGGAACGAACCTATTTTGCCTTCACTCTGGAGCAAGGCCTTTGCTGAAAAAAGAAAACATACCTTCGCCATGAAAATGCAAAGAACACTCTCCCCCTCTCTCTGCAGTTTCCAGCGGCTTTGCCCACTGAGGGTTAACTCATCCTGAGGCCATCTTGTCTCCCCAAACCACAGAGATCTTTTCCTACCTCCCCCTCTTTCGCACAGATGTTTACGAAGAGAGAGCAGGAGTCACTGCCAATTCAGTAGGCTCCTTGCTCTTTTGTGCATTTTAAAGGCATTTGCTCTTTGGGAAGAAAATCATGAGAAATGAGAATCTCGCTGTCTTGGCTGGCAGCTGTCTCATTGTTTGCAGGGAGGGCTGGTTGCCATGGTTTTGGACGGCAGACAGCTGCATTTTCTTAGAGTAAATTTTACTTGCAATTGGATCTATTAAAGAGCCAAGGTGGCCAGTTCCCAACAGCAAAAGGTCTGGGAGCTATTTGCAAACACCCCAGCATGTTATCATTCAAAACCAACTGTACATGGTTTTTAGTTACTCAAGTCTCCCCAGATAGGCCCAGTTTGGCCCAAATTCCGCTTCACAGAGAGCAAGCCCGCCGTGCTTCAGACTTACTGTCCTAATTGATTTTTAATAATTTGTTTTTATTTTAACGTGTATGAGTGTTTTGCTCTCGTGTGTGTCTGTGCACATGTGGGTGACTAGTGCCCACGGAGGTCAGAAGAAGGCCTCAGATCCCCTGGAACTGGAGTTGCAGACAGTTCTAGGTTGCCATGTAGGTACAGGGGGCGACCCTTGTAGCTGAGATTGTCAGAGCTTTAAGGAGGTCCCAGGATGGTTCCCTCCTGAGACCCTCTTTACAGAAGCCACATGGCATACCGAAGATGAACCTTTTTAAACAGGGTGTACTGTGTAGGTATTAAAAAGTGAGGATATTACCACAACTCTTTTGGGGGTGCTGTGGTCTTCTCTATCTTCCTTGAATTTGGGGCTGATGCTCCAGAGGGTACCCCAACTCATTTTCCATTATGTTGGCTTTACTGCCCTGGGATCATTCCATTCCCTATAACGATGACCATCCTGAATCAGGGCCATGTCTCTGTACAGCTCTCTCTGGGACGGGGAGTTAAAAAAGCTATCTGAGCTGGGCTGCAGTCATGGCTCAGTAGCTAAGAGCAAGTATTTTTCATATGGAAGACCCCAAATTTGGTTCCCAGCATCAATGTCAGGCAGTTCACAGCCTGTTGACTCCAGCTCTGGAGAATTTAGCATCTTCTGGCCTCTGGGGGCACTGCACTCAGCGGCATACAGCAAGCAGTCATGTACGCAGAAGCTGTCTGTGCCTAACAACGGTCTCTCATTTATAGTCCTATGCATAATCTCAATTTTTTAATCACATACCAATATTGAACTAGGTTGCGTGATGTGCAACATCCCACCATCCCCTACAGGATTTCTTACATTACAAGAAGCATCACAGGTCTGCTTAGAGACTGTGCGGAGGGCTGCTCCTTAGAGAGCTTGATTTCTGAACCCCTTCTTCCCCCTCAACCCCACTCCTAATGAAGACTCCTTTAAACGAGAGTCTGTCCTTCCCTCTAAGGTAATGTTTAGATGTTCTTGTACTGCACTGTTTCCGTCCCATGTGCTCACAATTCCAGGTTACAGTCCATTTTGTGGGTAAGGTGTGACGTCAGGAACATCGTCATAGCCACACAGTCAAGAGCAGAAAGACTCCCTTGTGCTCGACTCCTTTTCTCTGCTCTTGTATGGTTCATTATTCTCTGCCTAGAGGATGGTGCTTCCCACGGTGGGCTGGATTTTCCTTATCAATCACCTTAAGGCAGTTCTCAATTTGCATGTCTGTAGGCCACTTCCTGTTCTTCCCTTGTAGTCTATTGATAAGTGGAAGGAGAAGAATGTGGATGGAGAAGAGGGCTAGGGTGGGAGAGAAACTGGGAAACCGAATAGAAGAGGATGAAGTGGCAAAAGATGCGTAGAGACATCGAGGAAATTCATCCACAGGCAACTGACCATCGCAATATCCACAGCATGTATAGAAATGAGAATTCAGTTTAGTCAGGTACCTTATTCTAACATTCCATATCTTTTGTGCTTGAAATGTTAGCAGTGATTTAAAATAGAACATTTAGGTCTGGATCACAATACTGCTTCTCCCTTAGCAATGTGAGTTGAGGTAACTTCACTCTCACCACAAGGGTGCTACTAGCTGTGTCACCCTGCCACCATTATGAAATACTAGTTACTATCAAATTTTGACACAGAGCATTTAAGAACCCTGCTTTGTAGCCCCCAAAATGTTCATACTTGAATTTAAGTTCCTTTCAGTATGCAAATTACTTTATCATGAAATGATATTACTTACCTTAAGTAAGTCATTGAGGATGACACCATAGTTTTCATGTGAATTGTTGTCTAGATTGTGTGTGGAAAGCAGGCCTCCTTATGTCAGCCCTTGGGTAGCACTTGGAAAAGCATCGAGGAAAAGTACTTATTATTCTTTTACAAAGATATACATTCTTTTTTTTTTTTTTTTTTAAACAGAGGTAAGCCGAGTGGTCACTTCAAACTCTTAGGTCATGTTGGGGGAGCAGATATGAAGACTTTCCAGAGTAGTGTCTGTGGAGCTGAACCAATGCCTGTAGAGAAGAACAAATAGATAATTAGCTAGAGAGGTTCTCTCCTTTTGGATCTGTGGGAATCTATAACCCCTGAAGTCTTCACACTGAACAGGAAAAGAAGATATTGAGTAATTGAGACCCTTGGTCAAACATTGTGTGTCTGAACACACAACACCAGAACTCTACCAGCCCTTCCGCTGTACTGTGTTCTATCCCTACCATCTCAATACTTCTGCTTCTCCAATTGCTGAAGATCTGCTGTGGATCTGTCTTCTAATTTTCATGCTGTGCTTAGGCTGACGAAGGTTGATATGCTAGTAAAGAGACCATAGAAGAATGACCCTTAGAAGATCTTTCACCCAGCCATTGTCTCATGTCAACCAGAGAAATGAATGTACCTTTGATGTTCCACTTCCCACAAAGAGCACGGGGTTGGGGGAGGAATCACACAGTTCCATCCCAGCATGCTTTAATGCACTCAACATTGGAAATCTTGCTTCTACTCAGGAGCCAATCTTGAGTTGTATAGTTATCAATAGACAGCTGGTGCCTACCATGGTCAGTGACGCCAGGGCTACTTGGTAGAACTCTTCGATCAGGCTATGCACTATTCGAGGTGTGGTCACTGATCCTTGCTCCAAGTTGGAGCATCAAGTCTCAGGTAAATTTTTTTTATTGTCTTGGCTTAAAGTCCAAATAATTTCCATTGAAGTATGGTGTCAACCTCAGTCAGAGTCTTCCCTGTGTTTTCTCCTCCTCTTTACCTGCTGACCGCTCTACCACACATAGGCAATATATATGTTTATTTGTCTTCTTTGATTCTAACTATTCTTCAACCAATTGGGGTATTTCATCCAACTTGGTTCCTGTCAAATATTGTTTAATCTCTTGACAAATTAAAATCGCTTATCAGACTTGACAGATAAAATCCAAATGAATATTTAGGGTCTTATCTTAAGTGTGTCTTTCTGCTATGCTATTTGAAACTCCTAATAAAACTTATATACAATTTAACATGTGCACACGCACACACGCACACACACACACACACACACACACACACACACACACACACACCAATACTTGGCCACTGAGTAACTGAGTTTTCTATGACTCCATGAGAAGAAAGAAATAGCTCTGGTCATTTTTCAAGTTGAGAACTAGGCTTCCTGAGTTCTGGGTAGTGTTGGCGTTTGTTTCAGATTACTTGAGTCAAGGCCCCATGGCAGTTGCACCCTGGGATATTAACCTCTTTCCAAGAATTGCTTTAAAAGTTCAGGAAGAGGACGAGCGAGCTGACCTTAACAAAATTAGATGCTGTTTTTCCAACTACAGTGCATTGCTACTTGGCTGTCGAGATTTCCAACGTTGAGTGTTAAGTTCTAGATTCCCAGCCATCAAATGCTCAGGGGCCTTTAGACACACGAGTCCCCACCTCCTCCAGGAGACAGTAATACTGTATTTGATGAAGCCACGGCACACGGACCATGACTTTCTGTGTGATGATAATTGGGTTTAGTTTGCGTAGGACATGGGAATTTTTTACTATTATTTCAGTCTCCATGGAAGCTCTGATGTTTAGTTACTGAGTTTGCGTTTCCATTAGCACCTTTACATCTCGCCCACTGTCCTCTCCCTGTAAGTCCATGATGACATTTCTACAATGATCCACTGAAATTCTAGCCAAGACAAATCAGGTCAGTTCAGCGAATGTTTGCTTTTGCTGACCGGTTCATCCTACCACTTCAGTAGCTGACCGTACTGTGTTTTATCTTAGGTTTAACTGAAGTTCTGGTGAGGCCACTTGTGAACAGTTGGGTGGGTTCCTTGGAGCTCACCCAGGTCTTAGACTGTCGAGAACTTTGAGCTTGCGTGTAACTGGGTCACCCTTAGGGATCTTGAAAAGCCCTGTTGTCCCTTTCTTTGCCCGTCTTCCTTCTTCATTCAATTGAATCAATTAGTCGTGTAGTATGCTGGGCCTTGCTGCTAGGGGGCTTTATGATCAATGCAGGCTTCATGGTGCTGTAGGCTGTGGTTAGTCATTCCTCCCTTTTGCCCTCCCCTGGGCTCCACGGTACTTTCTTTGATGGAAAACTGTCAAGGTTTTGCTCCGCCTTTTCAACCCTCCCTCTCTCTGCATCCACACCACCAGTCCAAGTTCAAGCCTATGACTACTTAAGAGGGCCTTTGGCCGATGGGGCCACACAGCGTGAGTGGGTGGAACCTCTAATGCAAACAAGAGGGCAAACCATAGAGCAGCATCAAGGGGCTGAGCATGAAGGACAGGCAGGAGAGCACCAGGCAAGCCCAGGAAATAGCAACAAGAGAGCCAAGGGCAGAGCAAGGTGGAACACAAGGTGAGCATTATCCTCATTGGGCCATCTAGGCCAGACAGGACCAGGGACCTGCTAGGGCCACTCTCAGAGGGACACAAGGGCTCTGTCCCAACCCCACATGAGATGTGAGATGTCCCTCTAAGCCTAGGTTGGCTGGTGAGATCTGGCTTCCACCTTCAGGCAAATATAATCCATGTTCTTCTCCCACACATTGTGGAATGTTACCAGGAAAGACAGAAAAAAGCACCCATAAATCTCTGCTTGTCCACTTCTTGCTTTGTATTGGGGCCCAGCCAGAGTCCTCAACTTCTCCAGCCCACGCTGAGTTCTCTCTGAGAGCCCTGAAGACTGTAGGCCTAAATCATGAAATGCACCCATTAATCACCCTCCACCCCAGAGTGGGTGTGGGGCAGGGAACCCCCTGGAGGCCTGAGAACTGGGCCTTGAGCCAACTTCACCTCTCTGTATGCTGCTTAGGTTGCCCCTCTGTCCTTTTCCTCTCCAGCATCATCAGAAAGAACAGGCCAACCCTGTGTACATTGACTCGCCCTAAAACTCCAGGTCTGAGCATTCTCTGGTTGCTAGTTTCAAGCCGAATGGGTAGAACTCAGGTTAGATTACGTTCTCCTCTTTCCCAACATGAGGCTTTTGCTGAACCTTGAAGGTTCAGCCACTCTCATACTCTCGCTGCATCAGGAGACCTGGGTTAAAACACAGGTTGCTGGATGGCTCTCTGGAGTGTTGATTGCCTTGGGGCTGTGGCCTCTGTGCTTGCACCTCTAACAAGCTGCCTGACAGTACTGTTGCTGCCGCTGGCATATGAACAGGGCACATTTCACAGGCATCACAGTCGGTGGCAATGCCTTTATGCCTGGGTGGTATCACCTTAGCAGCAGGTACCTAAGTGCTCCTTCAGGAGGCATTTGCTCTTTGTTTAGGATAAAAGGAAGTGTCTGGGACACCCTGCTTGGAGAAGATGGTGCTGAGGGTAAAAGGACCACAAGAGGATGTGCCTCTCTCGACCCAAGGGGGCTGGGAGGACCCATAGGCTAGAGCTGGATTTAGAGGGAGAATGGAGTAACGGTTGCCTGATTTTCTGAGGACCAGAGAATCCGTATGGTTTCTGGGAATGCCAAGGCTAGAAACCAAGCTCTCGGTGAGTTCTCAAAGACCTGGACAAGCTTTTATTTCATTAAGTGTTTTTATTTAGACTTTAGATCTTTAAAGAAGGGGCAAGCGACTGGGCTTGCTGCTGTTCATTGTCCATCCCAGCACTCAGGAGGCAGAGACAGGAGTGTGATGTGATGCTAGCCTGGGCTCTATCGAGAGTTCCAGCTAGGACACATAATGACATGCTGTCTCTAAAAGCAGAACACCGAAATTCCACTAAAAGCACTCTGATTAACCGTGTACCACATGGCCCAAGAGCTGCGAACTTTTCAAATTTATAGATTGCTTTGATCTTTACCAAAGTCTTGTCAGAGAGAAAAGAGTAGAATAAATTATAATTCCCACTGGGAAACCGAGGGATAGATAACACGAAGAGTAAAACCACAATCGAGGTTTGCTGACGAACACTTCAGGTCGCTTCCTGAAGGGCCCCCGAGAAGACCCTGTGTTCTTAGGGCTTCACTTTCTTTTCCAATGAGATAGATCCAGACTTCAGATCTAATCCTGAGTAAATGGACATTTGGAGTGGTGTTTGCAAAGGTCTCCGGGAGGGAATTAAATCATTCTGTCTCTAGCTTAGCATCAGAGTCTCGGCCTCTCCTTGAAGAGCTATACATCATCCTCCTGCAGGAGGGAGGTGGACAGGAGTGTGATTGGACCTAACTCTCCTTACATTTTATCGTCGCATGTTGCACTCCGACGTAAATCTTGAGCTGAAAAGGCCTACGGTAAATAAGAGCCAGTTGTGGACAAATCCTCCTGGTTTTTGGCAACACTGACCCCATCTGTCTTTGCGACCGACAAACAAATCAATTTCATTGTAAATCAACGTGACAGGTTTCCTGGCAGTTCTACAGGGCTTCCAGCACTGTCCCTAGAGAAGTCCAAGTTGTGCAACACCCTGAGGACCCTCCCCCACATAACCCAGCTCTTCTGGCTTTAGTCGGATAATACCGGGCCCTTGTGGGTCTCCTTCCCAGGAAGAAGACCAGATCCCACAATATGAGACCAGGCCAACATGGTTTGTGATTGGAAGGAGGGGGCAGCCTTTTCGTTGGGTGTAGGAACACTGAGACCAGCTTTCTCCTGTCCTCAATACCATCTTCCCCTCCCCCGTAGACACTCTTGGATCTGGGGGTAAAAACGTGCTTATACTGTCTCACTAAGGCCCAGGAGCCTGGACTGTTTGGTTAGCCTTCAAGGGAACTCCACAAAAACCCCATGTCTTTGGGACTTGAAGGAACCTGTCGTGAAGAGCAGGAAGTGGAACTGGTATTAAAACATGCGTTTCCATAAAGCCCAATTCTTTACTGTGCCAGGCAGGGGCTCGGTAATGCCTGCCTTGGATTAGATAAAACAAGGAACTTTGCTCACAGATGTGAACCCATCTCATCTCCTCTTATCTGGGGGATTATGTTTGGGTATTAAGTGGTTCATTCTTTTCTCAAAATCATGATATGTATATACATGTATATATACATATATGCATGTATTTCCTGTTTCCATTAAGATTTTTTAAGTCAGGCTAATATAATGGGTCATATTAGGGTATTTTCCATACACATATGTAGTGTACTTTGAGCATCTGCCCTTTCCCCTCCATTAAGATTTTTTTCTTGGTCCACATGTCCCCAGCCTCTGCTCTACAGACACCATCCTGTCTCATCCTAGCGTAAGAGGAGCACAGCTCTGAAATCTGTGCCGCCGTGGGTCTCACGCCAAAATTCTGACTTTGAATCCACAACGTCATTTGGTTTGAGGGAAAGTGCCACCCAGTAAGGCCATTGGAGGCTTCATAGAGAAGACGCCCCCCTCCTAACCTGACCACTCTTTCTTCTCCTAGCACCTCTTACTAGGATGTGTCCAAGATGAGTTACGGTTTCTTGAACTGTAAGTATGTGCTAATTGGTTAGTATTCCTCCCGAATCACTTTTATTTATTTTATGGGCCGCCATTTTCTTTCAGCGGTGAAGAACAAATACCTTTCTTCTAGTTTTACAGAGCACGGGCAGACTCAGCTGGAGGTTCCTCCCCCCAGGCCTCCTAAACCCAAATGAAGCCACACGAGTGGCAGAGAAGTGTAATTGGATAGCTGCCTCCTCTTGATAATGACATTCAATCGTGTCTACAAGTCATGTGACAAGGGCACCTGATGACTCTCTAATGCTTGAGAAGACCATCACTGGTCACCCCTGGGTCTAAGGAAGCTGTGAACCTGCTCCCCCCTCCCCCCAGAGCCTTGTGTCCAAATACAGCTTTGTGCCTGCATCATCCCACTTCTGGGCGCCCACAGTGTCTCTCGCTCAGGTCTTTAATTCCCTTTATGGCCTCGGTAAATCATCCCACGCACCACGGAGCAGGGGGATGTCTGATTTATGAGACCTACCTGCTTGGTTCTCTCAGTGGAAGATTCCCTTGGTGCATGCTTTTCCCTCTTCTCAAATTCTTTCATTTTGGATTTTTAAAGTATTTAAATAAAATGTTCCTGGAGTATTGGGACCTGCCAGTGGTGTGTGTGTGCGTGTGTGCGTGTGTGTGTATACGTGTGCCCACATGTATTATATGCCTGCATGTGGAGGACAGAGTATTGTTTCTCAAGGGCTAGCTACATTTTCAAGATCAGATTTTATTTATTATTTTTGTCTATAATATCCATATACGGTGCGGAATAGCCCTGTGCTGTGGTACTTGTAGAGGTCAAAGGACAACTTTGGGGATTCAGTTCTCTTCTTCCACCATGGGGTCTGGGAATCAAACTCAGGTTGGCAGGCATGACGGCAGCCATGTTTACGGTCCCTTTCTTTTCTTTCTGAGGCAGGTTTCTCATTGGCCTGGGGCTCGTGACAGGCTGGATGTCCAGTACTCAGGTCCCCGAGATGTTCCAGTCTCTGCCTTACCCCCACTGGGATTATAAACCCATGCCATAGTGCCTGGTCAGGTCAGGTTCAGAAGGAAACTCAGTTTCCAAAATCCCAAAGTCAGTCCAAATATGAGCTCAACATGAAGTAGAGGAAGATTTCCCGTGGTTAGATAAAAAAGTTCCTTGTAGAACTTGTAAAGCCGGTTCATGTCTACCAAAAGAAGTCATTTCCCTTGGCTCTGGCAAAAGGGACTGTGGTTCTCCAGTTCTCGTACCTGTGGTGCCTATCAGCATATGGAGGTCTATGCTAGCCCCCTTGTTCCCTCAGTCCCTATTCACAAGGACTTTTATACATTTCAAAACCCCTCCACCAGTCTCTCAGCCCTTCCTGTCTCCCAGCTGCTCACCCTTCTTACAACTCAGCTCCTCTCTATTCTCAGTCCCTGCTACTGCCATGTGTGGTCTGCTGGCCATGGTCAGTCCACTGTCTCTTTGTGCTCTGCACTCTTCCAGGGCCTATGGCTGTTCTCTCTCTCATAGTTACAATAAAAACCCCTCCCCTTTAACCATGCCATGCAGCTGTCATGTTGGCAGTTTCTTTACTGAACCCCCTCACATACACCTGGCTTTAAAAAAGACTATTATTATTATTATTATTATTATTATTATTATTATTATTACTACATGTCCCCTGATAGTAGTACAGGTTCATAACAGCTGAATCATCTCTCCAACCCATTTTACAAGGGTTTGGGGGTTAGAGGGCACCAGCATGTGCATGTGTACATGCGTATGCTTACATGTGTGTGCACACACACATCCATGCAAATATTTATTTACTTTATGTGTATGAGTACACTGAAGCTGTCGTCAGACACACCAGAAGAGGGTGTCAGATCCCATTATGGTTATGGGCTAACATGTGGTTGCTGGGATTTGAACTCAGGACCTTGGGAAGAGCAGTCAGTGCTCTTAACCACTGAGCCATCTCTCCAGCCCTGGCATGTGCACTTCTTATAGCTAACGAATCCAGTCTTCATTCAGACAACTGGACTTACCTTGGGAATTTAAAACATCACCTGACTGGGTTTTCCCTGAAGATAAACCAAAGTGCTAGACTAAGAAATTAGGGTTCTTTGGTTTCCATATCAAGAGGTCACCCTCCCTTGTTGTTTTTCTTTTTCTCTGAGGGAAGGACATTACTTGGATTTGCTTTTGCCTATGTGTGTGTTGAAGAACGTCTAAAAGTTTACCTTACTGAGTTAAAGCATCAATTCAGGCTAGCCTTGGTTTTGTTTTCACTCACTTTGCCCCTTGTATCCATTTTCAGTGTCTGGAAATAGATGGGATCCCGAAAGAGCTCAAAAGAGGTTTGGGTGGCAGTGACTGAAACTCTGACACGAAGGGAGGCAAATCTAATGTAGAATTGTTCCTGAGACTCTGTTACTGCTTGTTGACCCAGCAAAAGCCTAGTAGCCACTCTGGTTGTTACTAAAGATGCCACACAATTCTGTCAATTATTTTTCCCAATCTCAGGAGAAAGAATGGGGGTCTTTCATCTCAGTAAAAATGTAAAACTCATGCCCTTATGGTATTATTTTATTATTGAAGTAGAAATTCTGAACAGGAGCTGAGGAAATGGACCACTTGCCAGGAGGCATGAGAACTAGAGTTTAAATTTCCAACATTCCTGTTAATGCTGAGTGAGCATGGAGGTCGACCTGTAATCCCAACACTCAGGAGATAGAGACAGGGGATCCCTCAGAGCAAGCTAGTTAGCTAGAGAGCCAAGCTGGTGAGCTCCTGTTCAATGTCAAAGGTATAGAGTGGCCAGGGAAGACACCTGACATCAATTTCTGCTTTCTTTCTCTTTTTTTAGAAAAGATTTATTTATTGTATATGAGTATACTGTAGCTGTCTTCAGACACAACAGAAGAGGGTGTCAGATCCCATTCCAGATGGTTGTGAGCCACCATGTGGTTGCTGGGATTTGAACTCAGGACCTTTGGAAGAACAATCAGCACTCTTAACCGCTGAGCCATCTCTCCAGCTCCCAACTTCTGCTTCTTAACATGCATATGCACTCATACATACACATGTGTGCTCATAGGTGATCACCCAAACACAAATATTATCTTTTTATTTATTATTACTATACGTATGGCATACTAATAATCCCTGAAAGTTGTTATGAAAGAGCTGTTTTGTAAAATACTAATATTATAACAAAATACAGTAATGATGAAAACATAAGTTTGTAACAATATAAGCAATTAATTTATGTAATTAAGCACATCTCAGCATTTCCCCCCTTCAACTCTTGCAGCTCTCCTTTCAAGTATATTTGGCTTACTAAAAACCTAATTAGCACACAGAATAATTGCTTAATTCAGTCACAGAAGGCAAATCTGTTCATCATATATTTATTAGAGCCAAAAGCTATTTTTAGCAATGTGCTCTTATTTGACATAGGCCTACTTTCTTTGAAAAAAAAAAAAAAAAAAAACCTCAAAACCCTTTACCAACAGAATTTCAGAACTGCTTTTAACAACCCATGGGAAATTCTTGAAATTATAGACTTTAGAAAATGAGAACTGATGCCGAGGAACACTTCAAAATCAAGATGGAGGGGTTAGGGTGTAACGTGGGCCTTTACAATCCCTAGTCATCTCTGCTGGTGGTATTTAGTTGTTTGGTCAACCCACTTTCGAAGTACCAAAGAACATAGTCAACAAATATATATATTTTCTATTCATCGATGCTGTTATGAAATATAACGCACTGAGCGGGGGTAGGGGGTAGCCTGGCAATGCTTACACCAACGTGTCCCCCTGAGAAATCACGCCATGCAACAGACCTGCTATAAAAGGGGTTTATTGGAGGCAAGGGAGGGGGATAAAGCCTGGAGAAGGGGTAAAGGCAGACAGACAGACTGGAACAGAGCCATGCGGGTAGAAAAGAAGGGACAGAGAAAGACAGAAAAGGGGAGAGAGACACCAGCCAGGAACATGTGGAAAGAGAGAGAGAAAGAGAGAGAGAGAGAGAGAGAGAGAGAGAGAGAGAGAGAGAGAGAGAGAGCCAGCCAGCTAGAGCGAGCGCAAGCGCGCCAACTGGGTTGGCTAGAGTCCTTTTATCATTTTATATGGCGCTGGCACAGCACCTGGCAATGGCTGGTAATGGCGGCAGGTGATGATGTAAGCTGTTGCTAGGTCCCTGGGAGGAGGCCAGTGGAATTGCCTGTAAGCCAACAAATGTGTCGTGAACAGAATTTTCCAGAAAAAAAGAAAAAAGCTTCACCTATGTTAGAGATTCTACAAGGCTGACTGACTAGAACATTGCAAGCGTCAGCCAAATTACTGCCTGCCGTCTTCAGTTTTCTTTGCCTGAGTGCGGACTGACACCTTTGCAGCTACCAGGCCAAACCTTTCAAACATAAGAGCTTACTTACCGCAATTTTCACCAAACCCCAAGCTAAGAATATCATCAGACAACACCTTAAACCTGTAAAAGAGTTTCTCCCCCCACTACATTATAATCTACTACAAGCCGGGTGTTCCCACCAATACATTTGAAAAGCACCTTGATTTATGGCTTCCTTTTGTTCTGTAACTACAAAAGTTCTCGTAACTGCTTTCAGGTCGGGACATGTTGTTCAGGGAAACCTCCATCCGTGTTCCCAGGTCACCGTCAGTCATATTTGATTTAGAATAAATCATACCCTTACCCCCTTTGCTGTGGGCACTGTGAGCACTGAATGGAAAAAGCAAGCCCCGAAGGCGAACTTAAATTTGAGATTTCGGTGATTTTAGAATTCAGAAACGGAACTCTTTTGTTTTCTGAGGATCGTGAACAACTTGGTAAGTTGGAGAATGGATCAGAATGAACGGAGACATTCTAAATGCTGAACGAAAGGTCACACAGGGAGGTTAGGAAAGCTTTAGGGAAGGTGCCATGAAGATGGGAGGAGGAAGTATTCAGTCAGCCTGGGCTCCTGGGCTAAGCCAGACTCCAGATCTAAGGCGGGCATCCATTGTTCTCTGTATAAAGTGAAAAATGGAACGGGAAAATAATAGTTAAGATTAAAGTGTGTGCCTAGCGGACAGAGAATGTGTTGTCCCAGGGCCAGAGAGGAGTAAACTGTGCTATGCACAAAGAGACAAGGGAAGTGGGTTCAGATTCATCCAGAGCAGACTCAAAGAGGATTCTCGAGTAGGACAATGGTGGACTATTGGCCAGGGGAAGGGTGTCTTTAGTAACTGTTGATGTTTAATTTATAAGGAAGAAGTCACTAACCAATCAAAGGGAAACACACACACGCAAATCAATCCATGCTTGAGATTGGATTACCTTGGATGATTTTGCCTGGAAGTCACCATTCAAGCACAGCCAGTGTGCAGGGATCCTGGTGTTTGAGGCAGTCGGTAGCTTTAGGCTAAACTGGTTTGCTCAGCCCTAAGGAGGCCTCAAAGCCATCATCCATAACCAAGTGGCAGCCTAGCTCCAACCTTCCCTTTGCTAAGCTCCTCTGCAGGACCTACTGCTTCCCCTCCCCCACCTAACAGCCTCCTTCAACTGTGTATCTCCACAGGTCATTAAAATACGCTGTTCTAACAGGTTCACAAGAGTTAGTCATCCCCAGAGGTTAAGGGAGCTTTGCTGTAACTGGAAGCTGGCACCAGCAAAACTCCTCCAATCACAAGAAGGTCCGGCTTGAACAACTGTGGTTTTGATTCTTGCATTCCTAGGTTATATTGTTTGTCACGAGCTTGAGGCTAGTTGAGCGTATTAATGATGAGGACCAAGGAATCATCAGTAATTTCTATGAGCATGCTTTCCAACCTGAATGGCGATGCTCTCATCTTTGTTCTTTGGTAACAGACCTCTGGGAGAGTACGGTAATAGTGTGAGCCTTTTCTTTTTTTCTTATCTATCTATCTATCTATCTATCTATCTATCTATCTATCTATCTATCTATCTATTTGTTAATTTTACACTCCAGATTTTATTCCCCTCCTAGTCCACCCCCTGGTCCCCCCAGGGTTCCATATCCCATACCTCCATACCTCCTCCCTGCCCTCTTCCCCGCACACCCTTCCCCCCTCAGTCTCCACAAGGATGTCCCCACCCCACCATCCTCATCAGACCTCTAAACCCCCTTGGGCCTCCAGCCTCTTGAGGGTTAGGTGCATCTTCTCTGACTGAACCCAGACCCGGGAGTCCTCTGCTGTATATGTGTTGGGTGCCTCATCTCAGCTGGTAAATACTGCCTGGTTGGTGATCCAATGTCTGAGAGACTGGATCTGGGGGGATCCAGGTTGATTGAGACCTTGCTGGTCCTCCTACAGGGTTGCCCTCCTCTTCAGCTTCCTCCAGCTTTTCCCTAATTCAACCACAGGGGTCAGCAGCTTCTGTTCATTGGTTGGGTGCACATATCTGCATCTGACTCTTTCAGCTGCTTGTTGGGTCTTTTGGAGAGCAGTCATGGTAGGACCCTTTTTGTGAACGTCCCATAGCTTCAGTAATGGTGTCAGATAATGGGCCTCTCCTTGAGCTGGATCTCACTTTGGGTCTATTGCTGGACCTTCTTTTCCTCACATTTTTCTCCATTTCCATTCCTGCATTTCTTTCAGACAGGAAGAACTATGGGTCAGAGCTTTGGCTGTGGAATAGCAACCCCACCCCTCACTTGATGCCCTGACTTTCTGCTGGAGGTGGATTCAATAAGTTCTCTTTCACCACTGTAGGGCCTTTCATCTAGCCCCCGCCCCCTTTGGGTCCTGAGGGTCTCTCACTTCCCAGGTCTCTGGTACATTCTAGAGGGTCCTACCATCTTCTTTCTTCCTGAGGTCGCCTGTTTCCATTCTTTCTGCTGGCCCTCAGGGCTTCAGTCCTTTACCCCAACCCAATACCAGATCATGCTCCCCTCTCCCCCTCCCACCCCCATCCTCTTCCCCTCTCCCGTCCCTCCCCATTTGTGATAGCTTTCTTCTCCCTCCCAAGTGGAACTGAGGCATCCTCACTTGGTCCCTTCGGCTTGTTGACCTTTTCGAGTTCTGCAGACTATATATTGGGTATTCTGTACTTTTTTTTTTTTTTTTTGGCCATTATCCACTTATTTGTGAGAACATACCATGCATGTCCTTTTGGGTCTGGGTTACTTCACTTAGGATGATATTTTCTAGTTCCACCCATTTGCCTGCAAAATTCAGAATGTCTTCACAGCTCAGTAATATTCCATTGTGTAAAGGAACCACATTTTCTGTATCCATTCTTCTGTTGTGGGTCATCTGGGTTGTTTCCAGCTTCTGTCTATCAGAAATAAGGCCACTATGAACATAGTGGAACACGTGCCCATGTGGCATGGTGGGGCATCTTTTGGGTGTATTCCCAAGAGTAGTCTAGCTGGGTCTTCAGGTAGACCTATTTCTAATTTTCTGAGGAAACTCCAAATTGATTTCCAGAGTGGTTGTACCAGTTTGCAATCCCACCAGCAATGGAGGAGTGTTCTCTTTCTCTACATCCTCGCCAGCATCTGTTGTCATCTGAGTTTTTGATCTGACTGGTGTAAGGTGGAATCTCAGGGTCATTTTGATCTGCATTTTTCTGATCACTAAGGACTTCAAACATTTCTTTAGGTGCTTCTCAGCCATTCCAGATTCCTCTATTGTGAATTCTCTGTTTAGTTCTATACCCCATTTTTTGATTGGTTTGCTTGGCTTTTTTGATGGTAAACTTCTTGAGTTCTTTGTCTAGTTTGGATATTAACCCTTTATCAGATGTGGGTTTAGTGAAGATTTTTTTCCCCAATCTGTAGGATGCTGATTTGTCTTATTGACTATGTCCTTTGCCTTACAGAAGCTTTCCAGTTTCATGAGGTTCCATTTATCAATTCTTGATCTTACAGCATTAGTTCTGTTCTGCCTATGCCAACGAGTTCAAGGCTCTTTCCTACTTTCTCTTCTATTAGATTCAGTGTATCTGGTTTTATGTTGAGGACCTTGATCAAACTGGACTTGAGCTTTGTGCATGGTGTCAAATATGGGTCTATTTTCATTTTTCTATAGACATCCAGCAAACCAGCACCATTTATTGGAGATGTTTTCTTTTTTCCATTGTATATTTTTGGCTTCTTTGTCAAAGATCAAGTGTAAGTGTGTGGTTTTATTTCTGGGTCTTCAATTCTATTCCACTGATCAACTTGTCTGTCTCTGTACCAATACCATGCAGTTTTTATCACTAGGGATGACGAGTCCCCCAGCCGTTCTTTTATTGTAAAGAATTGTTTTTACTATTCTGGGTTTTTTGTCTTTCCAGTTGAATTTGAGAATTGTGTTGGGATTTTGATGGGTGTTTCATTGAATCTGTAGATTGCCTTTGGTAGGATAGCCATTTTTACTATGTTAATTCTGCCAATCTATGAGCATGGGAGATCTCTCCACTTTCTGAGATCTTCTTCAATTTCTTTCTTGAGAGACTTGAAGTTCTTATTATAAAGCTCTTTAACTTGTTTGGTTAGAGTTACCCCAAGATATTTTATATTATCTGTGGCTATTGTGAAGGGAATTGTTTCCCTAATTTCTTTCTCAGCTTGTTTATCATTTGTATAAAGGAAGGCTTTTTTTTTTTTTGAGTTAATTTTATAACTAACCACTTTGCTGAAGTTGTTTACCAGTTGGAGACGTTTTCTGGTAGAATTTTGCAGATCACTTATGTATACTATCGTATTATCTGCAAATAGTGATACCTTTAATTCTGCTTTGCAAATTTGTATGCCCTTGATCTCCTTTTACTATCTTATTGTTCTAGCTACCACTTTGAGTACTATATTGGATATATATGGGGAGAGTGGGCATCCTTGTCTTGTCCCAGATTTTAGTGGGATTGCTTCAAGTATCTCTCCATTCAATTTGATATTGGCTGTTGGTTTGCAGTAAATTGCTTTTATTATGTTTATGTATGGGTCTTAAATTCCTAATCTCTCCAATACTTTTAACATGAAGGGTTGTTGTATTTATCAAGTGCTTTTCATGCATCAAAGGAGATAATCATGTGATTTTTTTTTCCTTGAGTTTGTTTGTATGGTGGATTACATTAATGGATTTTTGTCTGTTGAACAAACCTTGCATCCCTGGGATGAAGCCTACTTGATCATGGTGAATGAACATTTTGATGTGTTCTTGTATTCAGTTTGCAAGAATTTTTTTGAGTTTTTTTGCTTTGATATTCATAAGCAAGATTGGTCTGAAGTTCTCTTTTTTGGTAGGGTCCTTGTGTGTTTAGGTATCAGAGTAATTGTGGCTTTATAGAATGAATTAGATAGTGTTCCTTCTGTTTCTATTTTATGGAATAGTTTGACAAATACTGGTATTAGGTCTTCTTTGAAGGTCTGGTAGAATTCTGAACTAAATCTCTCTGGCCCAGGGTTTGTTTTGTTGGGAAGTTTTTAATGAATTCTTCTATTTCCTTATGGGATATGGGCCTGTTTAGAAAGTTTACCTGCTCTTGATTTAACTTTGGTATGTGGTATCTGTTTAGAAAACAATTCATTCCATCTAGATTTTCCAGTTTTGTTGAGCATAGGCTTTTGTAGTAGGGTCTGATGAGTTTTTGCATTTCCTTTATTTCTGTTGTTATCTCTCCTTTTTTTTTTTTTTTTTTTTTTTTTTTTTTTTTTTCGGAGCTGGGGACCGAACCCAGGGCCTTGCGCTTCAGGCAAGCGCTCTACCACTGAGCTAAATCCCCAACCCTTATGTCTCCCTTTTCATTTCTGATTTTTGTTAATTTGAATACTGCCTCTGGGCCCTTTAGTTAGTTTGGCTAGGGGTTTATCTATCTATCTTGTTGATTCTATCAAAGAACCAGCTTTGGGTTTTGCTGATTCTTTGTATTGTTCTCTTTATTTCTATTTGGTTGATTTCAGTCCTGAGTTTGGTTATTTCCTGCCTTCTACTCCTCTTGGGTGAGTTTGCTTCTTTTTGTTCTAGAGCTCTCAGGTGTGCTGTTAAGTTGTTAGTGTAAGATCTCTCCAGTTTCTTTACCAGTGCATTTAGTGCTATGAATTTTCCTCTTGGCACGGCTTTCATTGTGTCCCATAAGTTTGGGTATGATGTGTCAACATTTTCATTAAGTTCCAGGAAGTCTTTAATTTCTTTATTTCTTTATTTGTTAATGAGGTGTGTTTCTTGTATGCAGCAAAATGCTGGATCTGTTTGTGGATCCAGTCTATTAGCTTATGTCTTTTTATAGGTGAGTTGAGTCCATGAATGTTGAGAGATATTAAAGACAGATGACTGTTGGTTCCTGTTATATTTACTTTTGTAGGCAACATTATGTGCTTGTGGTTTTCTCCTTTTGGCTTTGTTGTGAGATGCCTAGTATCTTGTCTTTTCTTTGGTATAGGTATCTTCCTTGTATTGGAGTTTTCCTTCTAAGGTCCTCTGTAGGGCTGGATAGGTAGATAGACACTGTTTGACTTTGGTTTTGTCCTGGAATATTTTGGTTTCTCCATTTATGTTGATTGAGAGTTTTGCTGGGTATAGTAGCCTGGGCTGGCATTTGTGTTCTTTTAGAGTCTGCATGACTCCTGACCAGGCTCTTCTGGCTTTCAGAGTCTCTGTTGAGAAGTCTGGTTTAATTCTGATAGGTCTGCCTTTGCATGTTACTTGGCCCTTTTCCCTTGCAGCTTTTATTATTCTTTCTTTCTTCTGTGTGTTTAGTGTTTTGACTATTATGTGATGAGAAGATTTTCTTCTCTGGTCCAATCTATTTGGAGTTCTGTAGGCTTCTTGTATGTTTATGGCCATCTCTTTCTTTAGTTTGGGGAAGTTTTTAATCTATGATTTTGTTGAAGATGTTTTCATGTCCTTTGAGTTGGGAATCTTCATTCTCCTCTATTCCCTATATTCTTAGATTTGGTCTTTTCATTGTGTCCTGAGCTTCCAGGATGTTTTAGGCTAGGAGTTTTTTATGTTTGAATTTTCTTTGACTGTTGTGTCAGTTTCTTCTACTGTATCTTCTACATCTGAGATTCTCTCTTCTGTTTCTTGTATTCTGTTAGTGATACTCACATCTGTAATTCTTGACCTCTTTCCTAGATTTTCCATTTCCTGGTTTGCCTCCATTTGTGTTTTCTTTATTGTTTCTACTTCTACTTTTAGGTCTTGAACTGTTTTTTGCAATTCCTTCACCTGTTTGATTGCGTTTTCCTGTATTCTTTAAGGGATTTATTTGTTTCCTCTTTAAGGGCTTCTACCTGTTTACCTGTGTTTTCTTGTATTTCTTTCAGCGAGTTATTTATATCCTCCTTAAAGGACTCTATTATCTTCATGAGATAGGATTTTAGGTCAGCTTCCTGATTTTCAGGTGTGTTGGCGTATTCAGGGCTTGCTGTGGTGGGAGTACTGGATTCCGATGATACTCACTCACATATATTAGCTTCTGTTGCCTATGGTCTTGTGCTTGCCTCTCACCATCTGGTTATCCCTAGTGTGTGCTGGTCTGGGTGACTCTGTCTGGAGTCTGCCTCTTTTGTCCCTGGGTTGCAACAGAACAGATCTCCTGATAGGCCTGTGGCCCTGGCAGACCTCCTGTGAGGGCCTTCCAACTGGGGGTTATTCAGAGGGGCAGAGAAGCTGTTGGTTTGTTGCCCTGGCTGCAGTAGATCCCCTGGGAGGCCTTCAGACTGTTGGGTCTTTAGGACTAGTCAAGCTGTTGTCCTGTGAGCCTTTCTAAGGAGGAATACACACCATATGCTGCTTATACCTATAGGATTTTGAATGTAAATATAAGAGGTCCATATGTGTTCTGATGTGCATAGATCCCCAAAGCTAGCAGGATTTGTAAGGACAAATGATACTAAACATATATACTTAAATATGTAGAATTCTGTATTTACTCAAACCTCAGCGATGCCCTCAAGGAGAGGATATGTGTAGGTAGAAAGAAAAAACTGGAAAGATAAACACTATAATGTGACTGCTGTGTCATGTCAGTCAGATTGTAAATGATTTAAATTCTCTGCGAATTTTGTTATCTTTCCAAGTTTAATTATATTTTTCTCTCCTTTATTCTCACTGAAGTAGTTGTATTCATGACAGATCTTCAAAACAGAGGACAGAGCTATCAAAAGCAAATCTCAAAAGAGACAGTCCAGTGGATGCTGAGGGCTGCTGGGTATGGACTACTTACTGACCTCTGAGATCACGTGGTTCATGAAACTTTTCCTCCTGGACTAGAGTTTGATTTCTGGCACATGGACCAAGTACACAGTTCAGAAAATTCAAGAATATAGTATAATCCTGGTTTTCAAATATGTAAAATTACCAGTACTTCCTGACTCCAAAGATCATAATTGTTGGTATGTTTGTGTGTCTGTTTCTCTGTGTGTGTGTGTGTGTGTGTGTGTGTGTGTGTGTGTATGTGTGTACATACATATATATGAACACACACACACACACATACACACACACCAATGAGCGCATGCATACATATGCCCATCTGGTCTTGTGGAGGACTTAGGGAAGTAGACAAAATCAGACAAGTAGGGATGACTGGCCCAATCTTCAGATCACCCCATCTGTTAAGGAGGTGGAACTAATCTTGGCTCCAGGAAGAAACAGACAATACCAGGATTGTTCAAACCAAGGCTATGATCATAAAGATTACAATTGCTTCTCACAATTATGAATGTGATGTGCCGGCTAACACATTTACAAGGTTATGAAGGATGTATATATATTTTTTTCTAACCCAATGAGCTAGAAAGCAATCCCTGCCTTAATTGGGCAACTGTATGTATCTGAGCTTTGGCTAGAAACTTCAACAAACTGATAGATATTCTACAAAAGAAACTATTTGAGATGCCAATTTGTGATCCTCAAAGTCCATGTAGTCACAAGCTCTGGGGCTTAATTATTCTAGGAATACTTGAAATAGTGAGACTCTAGAATGTGTGTCTGTCTGTCCCTCTTTCTGTCTTTCTGTGACAACATCAGGTGTTATTCTTTTTTTTTTTTTTCTTTTCTTTTTTTTTGAGCTGGGGACCCAACCCGGGGCCTTAAACGCTTGCTAGGCAAGCGCTCTACCACTGAGCTAAATCCCAACCCCCTCAGGTGTTATTCTTAAGTGCTGTCCACTTTGTTCAGACAGAGTTTCTTACTGGCCTAAGACTTGCTAGCACTAGGTAACTACTGATCCCCAGGGTTTTCCTGTTTCTACCACCACAGCCTGCCCTCCCCCAAGTGGGTTTATAAAAGTGTACAACCACTTTGGCTTTCTTTCCTTCCTCTCCTCTCCTCTCCTCTCCTCTCCTCTCCTCTCCTCTCTTTCCATTCCCTTCCTTTTCCCTTTGTCCCCTCTCTTTCCCTCCCTCCTTCCTTCTCTTCTTTCTTTCTCTCTCTCTTTCTCTCTCTCTCTTTCTTTCTCTCTCTTTCTCTTCCTTTCTTTCATTTTTCTGTCAAATGAGTTCAAGGGAAGGGGATCAAACTCAGGTTGTCACGTTTACAAAGAGAGCACTTCATCAACTGGGCCATCACCAAGATTTACCTTTTTTTTTTTTCCCCTTTTGGAATCTTTCCCACTCTGCCTCTGTTTATGGCCCCTTTATACTCCCAACTCAGAGTCACCTGATTAGTGCTCACTTGTGTGACATAAACAAGTTCTGTGATCATGGTGGAACACAGAGACTTACTTGAGACTGTTCTGGGGTTGGGGGTGGGGTCACAGTCTGTGCCTCAAGTCAGGTCTGGTCACCCATCCTCAGGAAGCCAATTAAAACAGCCGGGGGGTGGGGTGGGGGAAGGAAGCTGGAGAAAGGAGATGTATTCAATATTGGGTAGAAGGACAAAGAGATCCAACGAAGTCCTAGGGTCTGTCCCGAAGTGAGATCAGCATTTAGAGAGTCAAAGATGTACATGACAGGGGTAGATAGAAGCACAGCTCCATGGTACAGTTAAGGGGAAGGTTTTTATTTACTCATAAGAGAGCAAAACTATCCAGAGGCATCTGGAGGAGTTCAGAGCAGAGAGAAAAAGCAGCAGACTAACCATGGCCAGCAGACTGGACATGACCAGAATTATCTGTGAGAGAGGGGAGAGTAGCAGGGGAGAGAGAATAGAGAAACCATAGTGAGGATAGCAGTGAGTAGGGAAAACCTTGCCATTATAAAGAACAAGTGGGTATCCACGACAGGGAAGCCTGCGGAGGTTAGACAGGCTAGGATGCTAGTGTGAACTTTGCAATGTGTGACAGGTACTTATGATACTGAAGGAACCCAGTGCCACCATGGGCTATAGTATACAGGTAGCCATTTGTCCTTCTGCCAGAGGTATGGGGAGTGATTCCTTTTGCAAGATGGGGATGCAATTCCTGAGGAAGGCTGGTATATTCCTACAGTCCAGTTTGAGCTTATTTCTGGATATAAGGCTTGCCTTTCAGAGTTCCCTTTGGACCTGACAAAGGGTATACACATCAGACAGTCCAGGTCGGGGCTTCAGTTCATCCTGCAAGGTGGTCTGACATGTAGTTAGAACTGTGGAATCTCTTCCAAGAAGTCAAGCTCCTGGACTGGCTAGGGCTTTTTCCTTCTTCCAATATGGGATTCCTGGGGACATTCCCATTTCTTTGGGGGTTCATTGTTTCAGCAATCTGAGAGATACAAGTGTCTCTTTAGAGTATCTTCATTCCTGGCAGGCAGGATACGGGCCAATAAAATAAAATAAATCCATCTACAATTTTAAGATGTCTTTATTCGTGCGCTTGTGTTTATTTTTATGCCATCTCAAGAGGGGAAGAGAGTTTGCAGCACACAGACCCACATTCCCCGCAGTCAGGAGAATGTGTGTGGTCTAAGGATCTAAGGTTCACAACACCGTAGCCTTACCTTTGCTCTCACAGGCCTGCTTTTTGGATTAGTGATCTCTCTGACCAGTCAGGAAACAGCTAGCAGTCTGGATTAGCCAACAGCCTGGAGGCACACACAACTGAACTCAGGCTCTTCTTATCTTGCCTGACCATCGCCAGGGTGAGGTGTGCGGAAACACAGTAGCAAAGAAATGAACGTCACTGTCAGGGAGGAGGTAAATGGGATAAAGGTCATCGTGATATCCGTCCTCCTTCTACTCCCACCCCTCCCACACTCAACCCCCACCCATGCCGGCCGGCGCTTTTCCACCCAATATTCTGACCCCAAGTATTTCACTTTGATCTGCAAGTGGGAGAAGGAACACTTTTCTTATTTCTACTCAATGAACCTTTGTCTTAATCCAGACATACTGATGTTCTTGTTTTTCTTTTTCCCTTTACCTCCTCAAGACTAAGAATTGTGCTAAAGTGAGGGCAAGAGGGAAAGACCACACCAGGTGAAACCTTAGGCCAGGGTATCTTCTGCAATTAGACTGAAAAAAAACAGAATCCCAAACAAGGAGTTATTGTTTCTTACAGTTCGGTTTTGTGCAGGTTGAAGGCTGAGCTTCCCTCTGGCTGTCTTGCTGTCCCATTGAGCTCTAGGCCAAGAGTTCAAATGCTAGACTCCCATCAGCTTGCTAGTGAACTCTGAAGTCATGTCCCATGACTAAAGAAAAATGAAAATTTCCGGCACATTGGCAGCTTAATTCATATAGAAGGACGGCATACGGTATTTAAACAGGGGGGATTCTAGAACTAATTCTACTACAACTGTGTGACAACATGACAGTATAAACCTTTTGCCTCTCTGTAGCTTCCTAAGCCACAAAACTGACTACATCTGAGTTTGATAGAACATACGTGACAACATTTTCAAACATATTAGGGTGCTATGCAATCATATAATGATCATGTTAAACTAAAAATTTACCTCCAATTCTTAAGATATCCAGTGCAATATATTTGCATTGTATTGTCAGTGTCCAGATTCTAAAACATAATTAAGAACTATATACAATTTAGCACCTTTTTTTTTTTTTTTTTTTTTTTTGGTTCTTTTTTTCCGGAGCTGGGGACCCGAACCAGGGCCTTGCTTCCTAGGCAAGCGCTCTACCACTGAGCTAAATCCCCAACCCCAATTTAGCACCTTTTGATGTTACATTGAAAACGAATGTATATTAAGGCCCAGACATTGGCTGATGTCTACCATCATCAGGGGTTAACTGACTAATGCATTTATAACTCTGGAAGCCTCATAGCTTCTAATGGCTTCGGCAAGAGAACTGGTGGACAAGTTAAAGACTGGGCATGGTAAGATAGAGCTAATGTTTACTTTTCTAGGATGTAACTCTGTAAACGATTAGTTACAGTGTGTTTGAGGCTGGCCCTTGGGATCCTAAAGTCACATGTTTGCTTTTGGGTGAGTTCCACCCCAACAGGTCTGTACCTACCCCACCCCCACCCCACACCCCGCTGTGAGAGGATGACCTTTGACCCTTCATCTTGGCTACAGCAATTAAATAAATCACTTCGCTGATGGTTGTGAGTCAGTGCTCTGCTGTCTGTACATGCTTGCCTGGAGTCAAGTATGATTCCTGAAAGAGGAAAGGAATTAGATGGCCAGAAAAGGCATGTGTTAAGGTGGGGTGGTGGGGCAAAAACAAAGAAACTCTGTGCATTTTGGGGAGAGAAAATTAGAGCCGAACTGCTCCACTTTCCTCTTTTATGTCATGTTGCCTGTAGAAGATTTTAGATGTATATTGTCCTCAGGAACTGAGTAGAGGGGAATTGGGTAACAGTCTTAGCGGCTTATGGCTACAGAGGTAAGATGGCCACTGGGAGCCCAGCCCACCATGAAGGACAGTAAAACAAAGGTGGGAAGAGGGATCTTATCACTCGAACATCTGGCAACGAGTCTTCTACCCCTGTTGGTCTTTGGCCTATGCTGGTCGGCTCTCGCACCCAGGCATTTCCTGTATGCTGCTTCTCAAGCTGGAAAGACTGAGTTAATGCCACTCAGTCTGCTTGCCCTGTTTGGTTCAATAGATGATTTGAAAGAACAGTTTACTGCTCATGGAAATCCGTCTCCCAGCAGCTTCAGTTTCTGCCTTCTGTCTTTCCTCCCCTGCACAGCGTATAAGTGCACAAGGTGAGTTTGCCTTTGCAATTCCCTTGTCCGTTAAGCCAGCAGGAGTCAGAGTTCACTCAGTCTCATTTCCTGAGTGATGGCCATTGCGCAAACTGATGGAAGACAGTGATGAAGCGCCCTAGGGGCTGCTTAGAAATCAGAAACCGTAGAGAAGACAATAAGGTGGGAACTAATTAACTCCGAGAAAGGAAAAGCAGTTACTTCTGGTGACTTTTCTGCTCTGAAATGTCCAAGGCTCCTCGTTACCTTTGGGGTAAAATAAATATCCCACATGCCCCCACCCCCAATCCTTAGCTTGTCTCTAGTAAACAATGAAAAATAGGGAGATGGATTTAGACTCACACAAACCTTTTGACCCGTGGGTTGTGATCCCCTTTTTTTTGGAGGGGGGAGTATCACATATCCGATATCCTGCATATCAGATATTTAAATTGTGATTTATAACAGTAGCACAGCTGTGAAGTAGCAATGAAATCCGTTCATGGTGGGGGTCACCACCCCGTGAGGGACTGTTTCTAGGGTCCCAGCGTTAAGAAGTCTGGGAACCTGTGTTCCTGAGCACGGCTGTTTCTGCATTCCTTCAGAACGTAACGCAGGCTTTGGGAATGTTTTCCTATTTTTCCAGATAGGATAAAACAGATCTGCACCAAGGATAGAGTGGCTTTCCCGCTTTGGATCTACCCTCACATGCCAGCCTTGGGTGGCAGCTCGAACCCCGCAGAGGATGTCTCCTTATTGGTGCCATATTTAGCAGCTATGAACATAGCATCTTTGTGTCCCTTGAAAATGTACTTCGAGTATTGTCTGGATCTCTGTTTCTAGTTCAACACGGGTTTTTTGATGTCCTTGTATAATCTTGATTTTTTTTTTTTTTTTCGTTTTTCACTGCGCTAGTACCCTATAGCTGCAATCATGGGAGGTACCTTCGTAGTCACGGCCCGAGGACCAAGTTATAATTTTGATCACGGCGTGAACATACATCACGCTCAGGATAGGTGATATGATTAAAAACTTAGTTTCAAATAAATAGCACATTTAGAATCATAGTCATAATAGAACAGTGCGGCTAGATCTCCCAAACACAACATTTAATCCCACTGCGGCTACGGTACAAACCGAGAAGCTGATCCTCCATGCCTGCAGATAGGGTAGGAAAGGCTTTAAGGATGCACCGGAAGATCGCGGGTGCTGGCAGGGTCTGCTTCCTTGAGCTGAAAGGTACTTTATATGAGCGGCCTTCAGCTTAAGGAAATACATGGAGCTGTACACTTATGTCATACACAGTTTTATACAGGTACGCTGCACAAGACAAAGGTCTTCTGAAAAACACACAGGTCACGTGACTTTGAGATGCTAATAATGTATTAACGGAGGATGGTTGTTACTGTGTTCCTTCTGGGCCAGTGAATGAAGTCAGGCCATATTGGAGAAGCATGAGGTTTGGAACGTTCTGGAGTGTATTGTTGTGGACACAGCTCCCCCTAGTGTACTGAACAACATGCACAATGGCCAGGCGCTTACCTCCCTTCCGCAGTCTGACCTGAGCCCTTGAGATCTGTTTAGCATTGTCAGCATTTCTTTTCCCTAACCAACCACAGGGCCCGGGACAGAATGGGGCAGATGTCCTCTGTGTTCCTATTGAGCACCGGGCATTGAGAATTGACTTGAACTATGTGAATCCTATAAAGAGATTGAACGGATATCAAAGCACATTTTTACTTTATTATTATCATTGAGACAAGGTCTTACTGTGTTGTCCTGGAACTTGCGACAGACAATAGCCGGCCTCAGACTCAGAGATCTACTTGTCTCTGCCTCCCCAGTGTTGAGATTAAAGATACGGGGCTACCATGCCTTTACTTTTGAAAGAGTTTCTACAGTAGTAAGCTTCCATATGGCAAAGACGTCTACTGTAATCCTTTCCTATATACCTCCTCCATCCTGCCCACCCACCCCCCAGGCATGCAGGCCCTGAAAGGCTTCTGCTCCAGTCGACTATCCTGTACCCATGAACATACAAGCAGAACTAATGGACTCAGTGGGCAAGGAGGGGGAGGGAGGGGGAGGGAGGGGGAGGGAGGGGAGGGAGGGGGGAGGGGAGGGAGAGGAAGGAGAACATATTAGGGAGGTTGGGAGAGAAAGTTAGAGGCAGAATAGGGGAGGGATTGTAGAGGAAAAATGAGAGATGGATTGGATCCAAGCACATTATATGCAATATAAATATTAAATGAAAATATTTAATATCAAAGCCATTTTTAAGAAGTTTCCGCATTTTTCTCCGATGTGGAAGTGACACAAGGAGACTGTAAGATGTTTCTGAGCCACTCACTAAAGGTGATTTGTCCCATCTTATAGTTATCAAAATGCTTTCCACCTGCAAACACGTGTTCCCTGAGCAGGGTGCTTGGAGCCTCTGTAAGCCGGAGGAGAGGAACTGCTCCATGGGGCGGCTGTGAGGCACGGCTCATCCGACGGGAAGCCTCTCACAGTGTCGTCTCTAGAACATCAACCCCTCAGGATGCCGGTGGACCTTGCTCAGGTATGGACTGTACGTCAGGTGATGCTGACACATCTGGGATTTGGCAAAGATGATCTTTAGAGACTGTGATATGCCTCAGGTCCCGAATGACGCGAACACTGCCGCACACACGTCCACATGGCGCTGGAAGAATTGTGCTATTTCCCAAGTTAACACGTTGTTACTTTTCATGCTTACTTCACAAACTGGACTCATTACTTTCCCTCTGGGGATACACACTGGCATAGGATTTCAGCATCTTTCGGTCGTAGCCAGAGGAGAAACAGCAAAGCGTGCTAAAAGGGGCGAATGCTGGGTCTGAGATAAACGGGGCAGCTCTGAGGAAGTTTGTGGTCAGGGTCGCAGCTCTTCGTGTGAAAACTGGCACTGTAGTGTGTTAAAGTCTGGGGCAGCCCTAGAGTAGATGTGGAGGGAGGGACACACTGAAGGCAACACCCAGTCCACTGTGTCACTACCCTACTGAAGGCATCCGAGTTCACAATGTCCCTGCTATAACTTCCTTCCTTCCTTCCTTCCTTCCTTCCTTCCCTCCCTCCCTCCCTCTTTTTCCTCCTCCCTTCCCTTCTTCTCCCTGTCCCTTCCATCCCCCCTCCTCCTCCCCCTTCTCCCCCTTCATTTCCCCTCCCTCCTGCCCTCCCCTCCCCATCTCTCCCTCTCATCCCCCATCCCCCTCCTCCCCCTTCCTCTCTTTTCCTTCCCTCTCCCATTTCCCCCTGCCTTCCCTCTTCCCCTCCCTCCTGTCCTCCTCCTCTTCCTTTTCTCCCTCCCTCTCCTCCTCCCTCCTGCCCTCCCCCTCTCCCCCCTCCTTCCTCCCTTCTTCCTCCCCTCCCTCTCATCTCCTCCTTCCTCCCCTCCCCTCTCCCTCCTCCTCCTCCTCCTCCTCCTCCTCCTCCTCCTCTTCCTTTGTCACAGCTATGATGTGATTTTTGAGAATCAGAACTTCAGAAGTATGGGATCATATACTGTCTGATTTTACCCTTTTTTTTTTTTTAAATCGAAACTTTTCCTTATGACAGCCAGACATACCTCTGATCTCATTACTCGGGAGGCTCAGGCAGGGGAAGCAGGAGTTCAAGGGAGGACTTTGTCTTAAGAGCCTGAAAATAGAAACAAAACGCCTCCCTCGTTTGAGTACAACCTCTGTGCGTTCACATCAAATTTCCATCATTGCTGTTGTTATTAAGAGGATCCTAAGTCAAGGAACTCTGAAGAAGTCAGAGGGAACAAGTTATGATGTAGGGCAGGCGAAAGGGCTCAGAGGCTTAAGGCACTTGTGGCCAGGATGATGATCAGAGTTGGATTCCCAGAACCTACTTACCAGGAAGAGAGAACTAACTCCTGAAAGTTGCCCTCTGACTTCCATGCATGAGCTGTGGTAACTCAGATACTCCCTCCCACACACGTTTCCACATGCATACATACACACAGTAAATAAATAAAATAAAATGTAATAAATTAAATGTAATAAATAAATGCAATAAAAAGATGTAAACAAGAGGTGAATCCTAGAACTCACAGTTAGGTCAAGACCTCCCACAGGCTTGGAGAAAAGTCAAAATCCACATAGTTTTTTTTTTATTGGACATTTTATGTATTTACATTTCAAATGTTATCTCCTTTCCCAGTTTCCCCTCTCCCATTCCCCCCACCCCTGCTTCTATGAGGATTCTCCTCCTCCCACCCACCCACTCCCACCACACCACCCTGGCATTCCCCTACACTGGGGAAGCAAGCCTTCATAAGACCAAGGGTTTCTCCTCCTATTGATGCTAGACAGTGCCATCCTCTGCTACAAATACAGCTGGAGCCATCAGTCCCCCCATGTGTACTCTTTGGTTGGTGTTTTAGTCCCTGGGAGCTCTGGAGGGGGGGGGGATGTCTGGTTGGTTGATACTGTTTTTCCTATGGGGTTTGCAAACCCCTTCAGCTCCTTCAGTCCTCTCTTTAACTCCTCCATTGGGATCCCCTTGTTCAGGACAATGGTTGGCTGCAAACATCCTCATCTGTATCAGTAAGGCTCTGGCAGAGCCTCTCAGGAGACATCCATATCCGGCTCCTGTCAGCAAGTACTTCTTGGCATCACCAATAGTGTCTGGGTTTGGTGGCTGCATATTGGATGGATCCCCAGGTGGGGCAGTCTCTGGATGGCCTTTCCTTCAGTCCCTGTTCCACTCTTTGCCCCTGTATTTCCTCCCGTGAGTATTTTTGTTTCTCCTTCTAAGAAGGACTGAAGCCTCCACACTTCGGTCTTCCTTCTTGTTGAGCTTCATATGCTTTGTCTTGGGTAAAGTACAGTAGTTAGGACAACAGAAGCCAGGCCAGCCAGGGTGGGCCAGAAGGGAAAGTTCTGGCTTCCTCTCTGCCTCACAGGTAGTTCAATGAGCCTGTCCATGTGGACTGTTTCCTAATTCAGAAGTGCAGCTTTCTATAGACTCTCAGTGTCTTGGGAACCGAACTCGTAGACATGAGGAACCGAGCCCCCACGGACCTGGACTTACATGTAATAATACATTCTTGAGCTCCAGCTCACTGTCTCTTCTGTTAGCATTCGGGGCTGGAGGGTGGCAAAGACTCAACCACAGAGGTTTGTACTTGTTACCGTGCCTTCTAGCTAGGCTGATTTCCAACACAAGGAAGTCAATTCACTCCAATGCGTGGGTGACAGGCCTAGCGGGATTTGAACTCTGGACCTTTCTGTAGATCAGTCTGTATCCTGGTTTTGTGCAACTGCTCCAGGCTCCACCTCATAGCCACTGTGCTGCGTCTGGCAGACCCTTCCTACAGACTGCCTGTCTTCAGGACTGGAATCAAAGCCATGTTATAGGTCAGTGCCGAATGTTCTGGCAGCCACACCGTGGGCAGACGACTGTATGCCTGCTCAAAACATACAGTGTCTGGTTAGAGCCAGATTGAAGATCGATAACCTCACCGGCCAAGATTCCAAAAGGAAAAACTTAGCTCAGAGTTTTCCCTGTCGTAGTGATTTTTCTTCCCTTTCTTTTGTTTCCTTTTTATTCCACCCCCCCTTTCTTTTTCTTTTTCTTTTTCTTTTTTTTTGGGGGGGAAAAGGGAATCCCCATGTTTACAAGGTGAAATCCAAAATGCACAGTGGTCAGTTCATGATTCTTTGACCCATGAACATCTGTGAGTCTGGGGCTTCCTTGGGAATCAGTAGCAGCCTTGAGAGCCTTGAGCCAAGCCTGCCCTAGGCAGAAAGGAATTCTGCAGAGGGAATTGGGAGGAGGCTTGAGAGCTCCCTGCCTGGTTAGCCTCCGGTTTTGCCTTCCAGAGACTTGTCTGCACTCAGCTTCAACTAGTGTCTGTATTTTTTATGAGCTGCATTTCGAGTCTATTCTTTGAGGTGGGATTTTCTAAACGCCTTATAAAAACTGCGATGTGAGTCTGCATTTTGAGCATAAGAGAAGGAACAGTAAGATGGGCAAACCGGGCTCGGAGGTATTTACTGAAAGTAAAAGCACAGGCTGGGGATGTGACTGAGGACATTGAGGGCTTGCTGTGTAAGCATGGAGAACCGAGTTTGAGCCGAAGCACCCAGACCTTAGGTCTGTAACCTAAGCCATGAGGAGGCAGAAACCAGTACATCCCGGAGACTCTCAGGACTACTAGTAGTGGAAATAATGAGCCTAGGTTTGGAGAGGAACCTTCTCCTAAAAGATAAAGACAGAGGGTGGGGAGATGGCTCACTGGGTGACAGTACTGAGCCAACAGCCTAACCATAATCCCTGGGACCTACATGGCAGAAGGGAAGAATGGGTTCTAGTAAGTTGTCCTCTGACATCCATACACATGAACCCAAAATATACATTAACTGTGAAGTTAAAAATGATAATAAGATAAGGCAGAGGATAGAGAAAGACACCTCTAGCCTACTCAGGCATATACACCCATAAAGGAGAAGAAACGAGAAACCCCCTCTTTAAACCTTACCCTTTAAAATAAGGAGAGCATTCTAAAATGGGGCATTTGTATCTGTCTTAGGTGGTCTCTCTGAGTTGCCAGCCTCAACTCCAGGAGCACGCAGAGTGCACCTGAACCCATAAAACTTGGGAGTGGCAGGGAGCCCTGGGAGTGGCTAGCCATGACTTATTTTTACTCTGGGTTCTAGGTCAGTAGTTAAGGGCTGGAGAGATGGTTCAATCGGTTAAGGGCTTGCCTCCAAGGATAGGGACCAGAGTTCATCTCTAGAACCCATTTGGGAACAAAACAAACCACCATACTGGGCATGACTGTGTACCTATAGTCTCAGCACAAAGGAGGTGAAGGCAGTGAATCCCTGGGGTGAAGTCTATGCGGTGAGACCTTCTCTCAGAAAAGTTGGGTGGACTTGGGCTGGAGAGATTAGTTCAATGGGTACACACATGCAGAGCAACGCCGATGACCTGGGTTTGATCCCTGGGACCCATGTAGTGGTGGAAAGAGAGAACTGACTCTCCAGTGTTGCCCTCTGACCTCTTCAAGTGTGCCTTGGTGTGCACCTACCCCCTCTGCCTCTACAACAATAATGAACAAATAGAAACTTATAGAAAGATAATGAATGGAGCCTGAGGCTCTAGAAAGGATACTTGAAGATGTCCTCTGGCTTCCACATGTCCTCACTATACAAATCTGTGGCCCCAATGAACACATATGTGCACGAACACACACACACACACACACACACACACACACACACGGGGCAGGGAGGGTTTAGCCTTAATGAGAAATATTAGTGTGTGATGTATTTGCCTCTCTCCTCTGAGCCTTGGTTCTTTGCTGGAAAATGAGTTGGTCCAGCCAGCTCTGCTACGCTCTACTGCAACTCCGGGAGTCTTGCCTGTGGGCTCTTCTTTCTCCTGGCTGGTGTTCAGTTCTTCTGCTGTGACTTTCCTGAAGGAAGCTAGGGGTAATGAGATGAGCTGGGTCCTCTCAAAGTACACATGGGCCAAGGACTTTAGCAAGTTAAAAGGAGGGGTTTAGGGTGAGGCCTGACGCCAGGCGACTGGATACAGACATGTGACCACACTGAGGGAGGACCATGTAAAGACAATGGAGTGGGGTCTGCCGGCCAAGGAGAGGCTTCAAAGGAACCGATACTGCTAACACCTTCATCTTGGCCTTCCGTTCTCCATGCTGAAGACCCCCATAGGTGGTACTTTGCATTGGAAGCTCAAGACAACACATTGGTCTCCAGCAACTTTTCTTGACTTTGAGAGCTGCACTATATGTTTTTCTTTTAAGGTGTTTTATTTTTAAGGCCCCCATTATGTAGCTTTAGCATTGTTAGAACTCACTGTGTAGACCAGGCTGGCCTCAGACTCAGAGATTTTTCCCTTTGCCTCCCTAGCGTTGATATTAAAGACATGGGCCACCACACCTGGCTTCACACATGCTTTTCTTAGTAGATCTGGGTTTAGCCTCGTAGGCTTTCTTGCATCAGGAATAGCAAACATTTTGTTTACTTTTTTACATGTGTCTTTATCATCAGGAAAAGAAAGTAAGCAGTGAAGCTACACTCTGTCTTCAGGGCAACTTCGAAAGGTCGATCCTGCTTTTTAAAAATAGTTATGGATCTGTCTTTGCTGATAGACTGTCTGTGAGGTTTAGTTTGCAATGTCAATATGACCGAATGCACAATTACCTGGAAACACACCCAGAGGTATGTCTACGAGGTAAATTCTAGGGAGGTTTAAGTTTGAAGGAAAACCCATCTTAAATGTTACTATCACATGACCTGCGTTCACGGTTTCCTGCTTCCTGACTCCAGGCGATGTAACCACGTTCTCACGCTTCCCTCCCTCCCCTATCACTGCTTCCTGACTGGCTATCAGGAAGGAGGAGTCCAAACAAAGGCTTCTTTAAATGGCTTTTGTCATTCAAAATAGTAACGAATACACCGGTTTTTATTTAAAAAAAAAAAAAAAATGGAGGAAAACCAAATAGTCTTCATTTGTTAAGAACTCTAGACCAAGCAGGCAGAGCAGATGTGGTACAGCCTGCTTTTTTGTAGTACTCTGAATTTCCAACTTCATTCAGCCAAATTCAATTGCCTGAGTTAAAGACAAAAACAGTAAAGAGCCCTCCCCACTTACTGTAGCCTGTTAAGGAGACGCTCAGCTTTCTTAGCTAAGTTGTGTTATTGCCAAAGTAGACATTTCTTTCACTTAACCCCCAGATTCTGATACACGCCAGTCAGCCCCTTGCAACTGGAACACAGTGACCAACATCTAGAAAGCACTGGGGTCCCTGACCACCCTTCCTTATCTCTTTCTAAGTTCCATCGAACCACAACATTAAAATTTCCCAGGGTGATGTCTTGAGTTAGGGTTTCTATGGCTGTGATGAAAACATCAGGACCAAGAAGCAAGCTGGGGAGGAAAGGGTTTATTCAGCTCACACTTCCACATCTCCGTTCATCACCAAAGGAAGTCAGGACAGGAACTCAAGGGCAGGAACCTGGAGGCAGGAGCGGAGGCCATGGAGAAATGCTACCTTCCGGCTTGCTTCCCATCGCTCGATTGGCCTGCTTTATAGAACTCAGGACACCAGTCCAGGGATGGCACCACCCATCATGGGATGGGCCCTCCCCCATGGATCACTAATCAAGAAAATGCCTTAGAAGCATGAATCCCGTAGAAGCATCTCCTCAACTGAGGATCCTTCCTCTCTGATGATTCTAACTTGTGTCAAGTTGATCCACAAACCCATCCAGTACAGGTGGCATTTCTGGCATGAAGACCTCTCACAAGGAAGTGCATCACGGTGGGTCTTTGTCCCAGTTCCACTCTCTCTGGTAAAATGTGACGTAAGCTTCCAGTGTCAGCGGCCATGTCTGCCTGTTGCTATGCCTTCCACACGGTTATGGGCTACCCGTTTAGCGGCATAAACTAAGAGGCAGCCTTTTCCCCTTAAGTGGTATTTCTGCTTTTTGTATTTTATCACAGAGAGGGAAAAGTAAGTAACACTGTTCTCATCGTCTGGGTGTGGACATCAGGCCAATCAGCAGACAGAAGCAGCCAATCAGTAGACAGAAGCAGCCAATCAGCAGACAGAAGCAGCCAATCAGCAGACAGAAGCAGCCAATCAGCAGACAGAAGCAGCCAATCAGCAGACAGAAGCAGCCAATCAGCAGACAGAAGCAGTCAGCACAGACAAAGGCAGCCAATGTTTTAGTATTTTACATACGACAAGATGAATGAATGGCTAGCTCAAGGGTTTTAGCCTGTTGTGGTTTTGGGGCGTGTGTGTGTGTGTGTGTGTGTGTGTGTGTGTGTGTGTGTGTGTCATTTGTATTTGTGTGTGCACATGCGTGCATGACTGCTGCTACTTGTTTCTTATTTGGGGGGGGTCATATGGTTATGAGGATGAAAGTTGATTGGTTTTTCAAAGACACACTTAAAAAAACACACACACACATCTTGAGGAACGAGGGAAGTCTTTAATTTCCAGCTACCAAAATAACAGAAAAAAAAAAAAAAAAGGTCAACTTATTTATATTCATTTATCTCTATGGGTAATGAATAAATTAAGGAGTGCTTCACCTCAGACACAGATTGTTTTTATTTTAGCTAAGCTAATGCTTTAGTTCCATATATATTTTTGAACTTCCATCAATGTCAAACACCATTTTTTAATACTTAAACAAACAAACAAAAAATGAAAGACTCACAAGCACTTTTACAGCATACAAGGAGAACCAGCCGAAGGCTCATAAGAATAATTTTTCCTTAAAAAAAAAAAAAAAAAAAAAAGCTCATCCGACCAAAATAAAATCATTTTAATTAACTCCTTCCTGAGTAACTAAAACCTTGGAATGTGCTGAAAAGTTATAATAAATAAGGCAAGGACCAACTAGCTTAAAATGTATTTTCTTTTTAAATTAAACTATGTAAAATGTACAATATATTTCATGAAGTACAAACTATACTGGGCCAGGGCCCAAGCGAGCTAATGAAGTACCTTGACTTTTAGGGTGTAGGGACTGTGTGCTAGGACGAGATACCGGGAGGGTCCTGCAACTAGTCAGCCAACCCCCTCTCCTGTGGTGTGACAGTGGTAGCCACGGGTGAGAATAAATGCCTTCAAACACGCACCAAGTGCCGTGCAACCTTCTAGAAAGCAGGGGACCTTTATGGGTGACCGGCTGTCCCGATGCTTGGACAACAGCTGAGAGAACCTGGCCAATGCAGCTTTACCTTTGACTGTGGGATCTCAGTGGGTAAGCTAACATCACTGTAGATGTCCTGCCAAGGAAGAGGACTTACAAAGCACCACACCGCAGTCCTCGTACTTGTTTGGAAAATGGTAGCAGATGTTTTCTGTGTTGCTCTCCAGAGTCTAATTAATGGAAAGGACCAGCTCTCTCTGAACAGGACAAAGGATATTTCCCCCTCTGTGAACAGCTTCCTTATTCAGTTCCCTGGGGCAGAAAGGAGGCCCGTGAGTGGCCAGTGCTAGACTTCTACCTCTGTGGTCCCTGCTTTCCCAGCATGCCTGTGGTCGGGGAGCCATCTTAACGCATTTCATGATGAAGGAACTTCAGCACATACTGGACAGTTTTTCAAACGACGGGCTTCAGACCTTGGCCAGTGTCAGTTTTAGTGAAGGAACCAAAAAAAAAAAAAAAAAAAAAAAAAAAAAAATTCTAGCTCCTGCAAAGTACAAAATGTGTCCAGCTAGAGTCTTGTTTATCTTAAGCACATCTAACCTACTTGGCTAGTGCTCTTTAATGGCAGGCTCTGGGGCAAACCTGAGGCAGACACAAGTTTGTCGCCAATGTCCTTCCTGCTGCTACCACTGCAGTCTGGCTTCTCCAGTTGCATTACATCTACCAGTGAGAATATGAAATTTTAAAATGTTCATGACTTAAAAAAGACACAATTCAGGAACTAAAGGAGCAGAGCATCCTGGGTAGTAGGGAGCTGACAGGAATACAGAAGTGCGAGGGATATTTTGGTGCAAAAGTATTGCCCAGTGTTTACTCAGATCACGTTGGGGCACCAACCTACTCAAAAGCTAGCCAAGCAGTGTCCTGCCCAGACACTGTTTGGGGCACTGAGGTCTCTGGCATTGGTGTCCCTGGGAAGGGTTCTGGGGGCAAACAGGTTCTATAAAAAATGGTTCTACTGTTGCTAGGGCAGGATTTGGAATCCTTAGTTACTGAACCCAACAGTTCCTGCAGGTCTAGAAGGAATGAAAGACACCAGTTTCTGTAAAGCCCAATTTGGCTATGAGTGTGCGTTGGGGATTGTATACAGAGTGCAATCAAGCTTAGGATTCCTGCCGTACACATCAAGGTCAAAGGTCCATCGGTTTCTGGCGCTTGCGCATGCGACAATTCCGGGAGGCTGAGAGATTTCCTGATGCCACGAGGCCCCTCGTTTTTGACCTGCCCTGCCAACACCTGACGTAGCGAGCTGACGTCGTTCCTCGATATGTTCCTTCTAAGCAGAATGATACTTGAGAATGGAGGTTCTCAATGGAGCTTACCGTGCACACACTTTGATATGAACAAGCTTCCCAAGCTCTGAACTGCTGAGAAGGTGGGTGCCGGACACTAACTTGTTCCCTCAGTTCTTGGGGACAGTGTCTCCATGAGCCAGGCAGAGCTACCGACAGGGTGAGGCGGGAGTGGGGCGCAGAAACCCCGTAACCAGTGGATCCACCCTCTTGTGTTCCTTCCACTAACTAGATGCTTCGAGATCCCTTCTTCTCTGAAATGGTTGTTCCTAGAAGATACAAGTCTGGATATCTTTACCATGGGTGCAATATTTTTGCAGCTGTCTTACAAATGATAAAATGGCTAGGTTAGAGGGTAGGCTTCTCTCTCCTCAAACTGAAAGGAAGGGGTAGGGGACCGGGGAAGGCTATTTTCTGAAGAGGTGCCTTGTGGTGGAGCCATCTAGTGTATCTGGAAAAGCCTCAAGGAGGGAAGAAAAAGACCCACAAGAGAATAAAATTAAACAAATAAAACCCGCAAAACCGGGCATCTCCCAATGACCCCAACATGTGGGAATGTTTTGTTCTTTTTAATGCACCCGAGCATTAATGAAAGTCCCCTTCAGATTTTTTTTCTTCCCCAGAGAACTTCGTAAAGAGGGGGATTGAAGCCACAGAGGCAATCTGGTGCCGGCATCACCTCTTATAAATATCTTCTAGCCATTTCTCATCGTCGTCTTGCTCCTCGTCATCGATTGGCTCCTCGGTCTCCAGAGGGGTGGGAATGAAGAACTGTGGTCTCAGGGGAGGTCTGCTCGCGCGAGACTTCAGTCCGAGCTTGCGCTTAAGCAGGTGGAACTGTTCTTTGACGTAGTGGTAGAACTCGTACTCGTATCTCATCCTCTGGTAGAGAATCTGCACCGCCTCGGGAGAGGGGACAGTCTTCTTCACGGTCACAGTCATGTTGCCAAGTTTCCTATGCTCTGGAAAAGAACCAGGGAGCCCGTGAGCAATTATCCACAAAGCCCTTGTCTCAGCAGTAACCAGCCTGCCTGGTATTGGACCTCCAACACAGAGGAGAAAATGTCACCGTGGGCCATCACATTTCTAAGCTCATTTGTTTTAGTGGTTTGAAAAGAATGGCCCCCGTAGACTCATGAGTTTGAATGCTTGGGCCATAGGGAGTGGCACTATTAGGAGGGCGTGTGTCTCTATTGGGGTGGGCTTTGAGGTATCTCATATGTTCAAGCTACGCCCAGTGTGGCACATAGCCCTCCTTCCTCTGCCTGAGGATCTCAGCTCCTTCTCTAGCACTATGCATACCTGCATGTTGCCATGTTTGCCGCTATGATGATAATGGACTAAACCTCTGAACCTGTAAGGCAGTCCCAGCTAAGTGATTTCCTTTATATGAGTGGTCCTGGTCCTGGTGTGTTTTCACAGCAATGGGAACCCTAAGACACTTGTTCATCCTCTCCTCCAGTCTGTTCTAAACTGAGTAGGGTAGGAGGTCCAGCCACTTGAAAGGTTCAGGAGGGATGATAATGTTGGAGTTTGAGGTTAGCCTGTTAGCACAGTGAGACCCTACATTAATGATAATGAAAACAATAAATACTGGTGTGCTTTTTCAGAGAGAGAGAGAGAGAGAGAGAGAGAGAGAGAGAGAGAGAGAGAGAGGGAGAGAGAGAGAGAGGGGAGAAGGAGGAAGAAGAGGAGGAGGAAGTGGAGGAAGAAGAGGAGGAGGAAGAGGAGGAAGAGGAGGAGGAAGAGGAGGAAGAGGAGGAGGAGGAAGAGGAGGAGGAAGAGGAGGAGGAAGAAGAGGAGGAGGAAGATGAGGAGGAAGAAGAGGAGGAGGAAGGAGGAAGGAGGAGGAGGAGGAGGAGGAAAAAGAGGAGGAGGAGGAGAAAGGAATCTGGAGATGTTGTTTTTCTTGAGACCGGATCAATTATATATTCCTGGCACTTATTGTAACGACCAGACTGACTCCTAACTCACACAGATTCACATGCCTCTGCTCCCCACGCCACACCAAGTGCTGGAATGAAAGGTGTGCAGCACCACGCCAGGGTGGATTCTTGTGGTTTTATTATTTAATTTATTAGTTAAATAATCTGGGCCAGACTGTTCTAAGATGAGCCTGAAGCATTACAGAAACGACACAGGCAGCCATTGGCTAAATATCTGGGACAGCTCCACATGGAAGGAATCTAAGTGGCAAAGAGGACATTTGGGAGAATAGCTTTCCTTCTGCGCACTGACGGGTCCTCAGTCAGTACTACCGGTCTCTTGTTCACACTCCTCTTCAAGTGTGCTATGCCTGCATCTTATGCTTGTATGCTGGGGAAGGAAGCCTAGAAGGTGACCCTTGGGCAGCACATCCTGCAGGATGGCGCCGTCTTCTTGCCAACCTTCATTTGGCAGAGCTGGCATCTGGACCGCCATCTTACGTCTCCGCTGAGCATTTATCAATTAGCTGATATCAATTTCCCAGGCATGGGAAACCGGGTGTTACTGATTAGCCCCTCAAATCCCAAAGGCAAGTAACATGCAACACACGGTGTGCAATCCTAACGACTTCTGTAGGAGGTAGGTCAAGAGGCTGTAACCATTCTAGCAGTCAACAAAGAGTTAAACGCATTACACTGGACTTAACACGAGTCACAATTATTTCTAGGTATGAAGTCATTTGGGGATGTTTTGATTCAGGTCTCTTTAACAAAAGGCTTCAGTGGAATTAGTGACATGTGCTCCATGGAGCGAGTCCCCTGGATTCTATCTGCTCCCAGATAGCCGCAGCTCTTGGGACGATGTTTAGATCCCTTCATACTGCCTTACTGTAGCCACATTTTATAAGGCAATGAAATCTGCCTGCCTATCAATCATTTCTTTCTTTCTTTCTTTCTATCTATCTATCTATCTATCTATCTATCTATCTATCTATCTACCTACCTATCTATCTATGTATCTATCATCCATCCATCTCTACCTACCTATCTATGTATGTATGTATGTGTCTGTCTGTCTGTCTATCTATCTATCTATCTATCTATCTATCTATCTATCTATCTATCTATCTATCTATCTATCTATCGCTATCCATCCCAAGGCTGTCTGTCTGACTGACTGTCCGTCTGTCTGTAAAAGAAACACAAGGCTGTCTGACTGTCTATCTGTCTGTCTGTTCATCTGTCAACTCATCAGAATGGGCAGTTAAAGCTGCCCATTTTCAGCTACAAGAGTTTAGAAAGACCCTTTCTCGGGTAGCAAGAGACCCTTAAGTGTATTTCTGTTTCTTTAGTTTTGTTTTGTTTTTTTTTTTTTTTTTGTTTTTTTTTTTGCCACTCTTTTAGTCCCTCCTCTACATGTCCTTGTGAAACATGAAGACAATGAGAGCTGGTTTGGAGGGATCCTTTGTGAGCCTGTTTTGTCCTTTTTTAAAAAATTAAATTCCAGTTTTACATGAACATCCCATTCTTGCCTCATTCACCCTTCCTTTTAGTCACTCTCACTGTTAATTGCTCTCTGTCTCTGTGAGTGTCTCTGTCTTTACCTCTGTCTTTCCCTCTCTGTCTCTCTCCCTTTCTTTGAACAAGTTTTTTTTTTTTTTTTTTTTTTTTTTGGTTTTTTTTTTTTTTTTTTTTCGGAGCTGGGGACCGAACCCAGGGCCTTGCACTCGCTAGGCAAGCACTCTACCACTGAGCTAAATCCCCAACCCCCTCTCTCCCTTTCTATCTGTGTGTGTGTGTGTGTGTGTCTGTCTGTCTGTCTGTCTCTGTCTCTCTTTCCCTCACACACACCTAGCTCTTTCCCACCAAAACTTATTTTTGTGGGGGTGGGGATATAGAAGGATGTAGGTATCCCAGGCTGGCCTTGAACTTGCTAGCTATAGCTGAGATGACCTCTTGCCAGCCCATTGGTAGAGAACATTTCAAATCACATTTCAAAAGCATTTTCCTGCATTACTCTTTCCAAACAAACTTGCTTAAAGCAGAATCAGTCCCTCCCCTGACTGTAGCTATCTAGACACAAAGTCTGGGATTTTTGTTTCTATTGCTTAATTTTTTTTTTAGAGTGTCACTGTTCCAGGCACAAGACAACTATACTTTAGAGATCCGCAGTTGGCCAACGAGATGGCTGAGTGCGTAAAAGTGCCGGCCACTCGAATCGAATCGGAGCTCAATTGCCAGAACCCGTGGTGGAGGGGGAGCAGCCACTTGTGAAAGCTGTCCTTCGACCTCTGCAGGGTCACTGTGGCATGAGTGTACCCACACACTCAGACATACAACATACGCACATAAGCAGCACGTGCTGTTGGCATTCTTTTGGGGAGAATCTGTTTAGAAATCCATTTAATTATAAGGACTTGGCCTATTTCATGTGGAAGGTGAATTTCTGCCTTTTCTTAGAGGAGGGTCTAGTCTTAGCATGACTACCTCCCTTGAGAGAGATGGTGCGCTCACTCAGACCCCAAGTGCCAGCTCATTATTTTATGGCACCTGACTCTGTACCACAGAGAAATTCTCCAGTCCTTCTGCCGTGAAGGCTTTGAAACTCTGGACTGTATAAACGGAGAAAGCAAGTATTTTCTGTTAATGCTCCCTCCAGTGAGGCCTCCCTGGTATGTCTACTGCCACCTTCCCCAACTCTCTTTACAAATGTTTATTGAGCAGTAGTTTGGTACCAGGTGCAGGAGCTGCAAAAGTGAATGGGACATTGTCCCCAGACATTCTGACAGCTTGCCCTGTGCCAGGCTCTGTGAGATTCGTACACACGCACATTTGGTTTTGTGAAGCCCCCCTCCCCCCAGCCCCCAGTGCTACAGGGTCATTTATTACCTTCATAGGCATGGCTCTCACACTAGTACCCTGCTTAGGCTCACAGAGCCGGAAAACAGAGAAACCAGAAGTTGGGTCTCAGACTGGCAAGCTGAGCCAAGTGTCAACTATGCCCACCCTAAAGTGGATTGGGTGCCCCAGGCTAAGGGAACACTTTCCCCTCTCCCACAGAACCAGTGGCCATGGGCAGGGGGAAGGCAGGGCATTCTCGTTTGCTTGCTGATTGGATCAGCACTTCCTCTCCTGAACTGGTAGAAGCCAGAACTGGTGGTCTTTTCATATGTTTCAGAAAGATTCATCTTGCATAGCTCACCAACCTCAGAATTCTCCAGTTTGCCTAGGTCACCAACAAGGCACCAAGAATCTGAGAGATTGCTCAAGGTGTTAAGCCCGGTATGTGACGTCTGAGACTGGAAAGAAGGCTTTCAGATTCCAGTCTAGCATTTTCTGGCTATATCACAGGCTATTAATTTCCAAATTGAGTGGAAATCTATAACCACCCACTTCTCCTGGCCTGGTGTGTACTCTGGCATTAAGGAGATTGGTCTAAAAGAAGGGTTTGAGTGTTTTCTAACTTGGGTCGGGGGAGGCAGTGCTGAGGGGAGCCCAGAAGGATCTGCTGAAGAATTTAGCAACCAGCAAAAGTGTTTTCAGAATGAAAGAAACTGTATCTGTCTCAGTGTTAGCTCCCCAGTGCCCATCTCCACGCCTGGACTTTAACAATGTTTCAAAAGAGTTTGTTGATTTGAAACCTGCGTTTGAAATAAGACCAGATTAACCCAAGATGTCTTTGGGTGTTGATTTTATGTAAGTCGTTGGGTGAGAGGTTCCTTTCTCACTGGAGGTGCTTCCCTAAGCAAACCTCCCTGTCTAGAAATCTGACTTCTTGAGGTAGGCCAATAGGGAAGCCATGGCTGGTCTGGACAGGGAGTGGAAATCTGACTGATTTAGTTAGTTAGTTTTTAAGTCTTTCTGTTGAAACTATGTAACGGTGACAGATCACTTTCACAAACTTGGGAAAGCTTTTAGAATTAACTACAGTAAGGGACGGCTTGCCACACACATAAGCATCTGTACAGACAAATCTGCACCTCTGGCATTGTACGGTTAACAACTATGTGCTAGGCATACTATAACTAAATTAACTAAAGGACTCTCAGTACCTCTGGTCAGAGTGACAGCTCCGGGACCTGACTTTGTTGGACCAATGGTGCACAATGATTTGGTTGGCCACCATCTTAGACACTTTTTCATGTTGTTGTTTTTCCCCCCATCAGTAAGGAAAAAAGTTCTTTTTAGAGATGGCTCGAGAAATCGTTTCCAGAACGAGGGTGAGGATCAGAGTTCAGATTCCCCAACACTCACATAAGAAGCTGGGCAGGACAGTTCGTCTCTCATCCCATCACTCAGGAGGCTGAGATGGGCTTCTCAGGTCACACCATTAGCTAGACTAGTTGAAGTGTCTGGGTTCAGCGACAGAACCTGACTCAATAAATAACACAGAGAGGGACTGAGAAAGACATTTGATGTCAATGTCTGACTCTCTCCACATGTGTGCACACTGTACATACACCCATGTTTGTGTACATTGTACACACATACACATGCAAAAATAGAAGTAAAACATTCATTCTGATCACACCCCTTTGCTCCATGTGCCGTGGGTATACATGGGTCTTTTTGGTCAGCCTTGAGTAATTCCTTGTGGAAGATGTCACACTGTAATACTGGGAACATCTTCAGAAAGCTGAGCTTTCAGAGGAAGTACTGCCTAGTCCCCACAGGGCTTTGCGGACCTCACGCCAGCTCACCACTATGCTACTACTGCATTGAATATAAGGGCCATTGCAAAATGTGCAGGCTCTGTGTGTCAACACACAGCCAGCTCAGTGAGCCTCCCTACCCACGTGGGGTATTCATGTTTAAACGTGATAATAAAAATCGTTCACTGGGAACCTAGCTTGTGCATGAGGCTGTGTGGTAACAAGCACGATGTGCTTAACTTCAGCCGAGACTACAGTTTACGCTTTACTGACCCAGATCTGGACATTTTGCTAAAGCCTCCGCTCTCTCCACCTCTGTTGTATGGACATGATGTTTAGACTGGTTCATAATCTTCAGGACTCTTAAGAAAGCTCCTTTGATGTAAATAAAAAAGAAATCGCAAACCTGCCGCTTGGAGCCTCCCCTCCCACCTCTCTCAGTCTGTCAAATATGTATGGTGGAACCGAGTTGTTCCCTGACTCCGGGCCAGAATAAACAATCTGGAGAGGGTGCAAACCCAGCTGCAGCAGAGGACAGAGGCCTTGCCTTGAGACCTTGGAGGGGGCTAACCCAGTGCAAAAGAACCAAACCTCATGGCCTGCTAGAGCTGTGTTTCGATGCTCGACAGACTCCGTGGCTCCCGTTCCCCATCTGAGAGAATGAATACTTCACAGTGAGCAGTGGGCCTCCCTCTCACCAATCTAGACTTGTTCTAACCTGCTCCAACAGAGGTCATGTGCAAGAAATATGGGTATGTGCTTCACACAAGTGAGGTCAAATTTTACCTAGGGTGGAGGCAGGCATCATCAAAAGAGAGGTATCCTTTTTCAGCTTCCCGGTTAGCCTGGGCAGTGATTGACAAGAGGCCTTGTCACTTGAACAAGTATTCTGTTTTTTTCAACAACAACAACAAAAAAATCTGCGTTTTTATTATTCCCAGACTAGATTAGATCCAGAAATTTCTAGCACACAAAAGGGAGGAATACTTTCTCAGGTGAGGAGGAATTGGACAGCAGCGGGAATGGGGAGTGAGCAATAGGGCAAGCACTCTAGGGCTGCCGTATGGCAACTCCTGCTGATCCCTGCACCGCTGCTGGCTGCTGCGGAAGACCCTGTGAACACGATGTGTCTCACAGATAGAGTAAACTCATTTCCTGAATTATGCAAGGCGGCCACACAGTTCAGACACACGAAATACAACTGTGGGGCAGCCGGGCTGCTCTGCGGCTGCAAGCGCCCGGGCCGGAAATGAGTGTGTGTCACTCCTACTTCACAGCACCAGGCAGAGCTGACAGGAAACGCTTTTGATGTGCCACTCGCTTGATTGATGGCATGTCAAGGTCAGCTTCTTGGAGGTATTGCAATTAAAGGAGGGGGTGTGCACACTTCATGGCTGTCCTGAGTTTAAGGTTGGTAAAGTAAACAGAGGGGTCCCCCCACCGTCTTTTTCTTTTTGGTCTTCGTTTCAGATCTAGAAGTATAAATAACTAAAATTTAGGTTGAGATCGCTTTGAATTTCAAGGGAACCTTTGCTCTGGGCAGCCAAGTGCGAGTTACACGGTTTTTCTCCATTCCTCCAAACTGCTGGGCTCCTTTGGTGAGTGAAAATGAAAGCTTTGTAACACAGTCTCTCTCCTTTGATAGTTGGAAGCAGGAGCTGATAGAAAGACTCAGGAAGAAAATGCACGTGGCTTACGTGATATGGGGTCAACAAAAGTCCAAGGAGACCAGGATGGAATGGGTCGCCATGGAGATCAAGAGCACTGCCCATTTTTGGGGATGGAGGCTAACCGGTCAGTAGCCTGCCATGGGACAGGTAGAAATGTCACACGAATGGCTCTCAAGCCCATAGATTCTAAAGACAAGGGCGGCCTGCTGGAGTGACTCCTGCTTGTGCAACTCAACTACCCATCTTGGAACTTGTTAAACCAGGTAAGATGGCAGTGGTCCTGGCAGGGACAACAGCTGTGGCAGGGCAATGGTGTTGGTAATTTAGTGGCCTGGACTCAGAACACACACACTTATTGATTCCCTATGGTGTACCTACTAAGCATGAGGCAAAGAATATGAGACCCTTTAAGAGCTGAACACACAGGGTTACTCCTGAGAAAGAGCCAAGAAAGAAAGAAAATTAATCAGAAAAACAGACACAGAAAAACCTTCCCATAACCACTTGGGAATCCTTGCTCCCTGGGGACCTAGTGCGCCTTCTTCCAATGGAAAATCAGAGAAGGGAAAGAAGGGACATCACAAGGTTTGATTTTTGTACTAAGCAAATGCTTTTTTTGGGTAGGGTCAGACGAATGAATATTCTGGATAAATCACTAACCAAGGGATCCGACTATACAGGAGAGGTTATATGGGGACCTGAGTATCTGCAGTGATGACCGGTGGAGCTGAGACTCCTACAGAGGTGTGCCAACTACACATGGAGATCCTAAAGCTTAGAACCAAGCAACTAGGCTGGAGGAGGCACCGTGGTTCCTCCTGGTGCCATTCACACACCAGAGAGGGATCTGCAGGGGACACTCCAGCGCCTGTCTAGGTTAAGGCTCTAGGAGTTGGCTTTCCCTGGCACCTAGGATTGGTAGGCAGAGAATAAATTGCTATCAAGTGCTTTCTCCCCAATCTGCACTCCAAATCAGCCCAAAAGCTGATAACTTCTTTGAAAGACTCTACTTTTTGTACACACACACACACACACACACACACACACACACACACACACACACACACACACACACACACGGTTTAGCCATTAGATACAAGCCCAGAAAAAGAAGAGCAATAGGATGAATTTCTGTTTAAGAAAATGTTAGGGAAAAAAAAAAAGTCCTATCACAGCGTCCTCAATAAAATGTTACTTCTATGTGGGCAATACCTTATTTTAATTTGAATAATTACTGACATAGGAGGTTTTGCTTCTCTTTGAACCTTGTTACTTTATGTGGTGTCAGAGTATGGAGGCCCAGGTGAGGAAGGACATCCCCGTGCAACAGGTGACTTAATTGGTACAAAGATCAAACAAAGCAGGGTGGCACAAGTCCATCATCTCAGCACTCAGGAGGCTGGGGTGGGAGCCTCTCGTGCTTCAGGGTCACTTGGGCTACACAGTGAGACTCTGTCTTAGAAAAAGGAAGACAGGACCAAGATGATTAGGAGAAATGTCAGCCTGGCATTTCTAAGTTCCTTTGGCATTTGACAGTCCTATAAATCTGACTGTAGGGATTCTTCATTGTTCAACATCCATGTGGTGCTAGCAGGGCTAGTCTGTCTGTCTGTCTGTCTGTCTCGCACACACACACACACACGCGCGCGCACGCGCGTGCACGAGCTCCCCTGCTAAGATCTAACTCTGATGTTAGGTTAATGGCTGTCACCCACAGATGATAACATAGCCACAGGGAAGTTCTCCTGGTAGAAGTTTCTATGGTGGTCTATCTGTTTTCCTCAAAGGTTTCCCCCAAATCAAGTGGCTTCTTCAGTTTGACATAGAGTTATAAAGCCCCAGGGTACAATGTCAATTTTATGGCTTGAACCTTTTTGAAAGGAATAGTTTTCAACTTAAAAATTCATAAATTCATTTACACAGAGGCTTATGTATGTCTATATACATGTAAATAGATACAAGTGGACAAGGTTTAGGAAAAGTTAAGACAATAGTAACATTACTATATTATAGTAATATTTCCTTTCAATATTTTATTTATGTGTATGAATTACAAAATACACTGATAATATTTTTATACTCTTTTTATATAATTTATATTTATATGATTTATAGTTTGTAATTTATACTTTATATTTTAAATTTTATTCTCCTTTAAACAAATTATTCCAGGTTCATTGGTTCACCCCTTTAAGACAGGATCTTACTCTGTATCCAGGCTTCTCCAGAATTCATTGAGATCCTCCATTCTCAGCCTTCCAACTTATAGCCATGAGTTACCACAGTCAGCCCCCCAAGCCCTACTTTGCAGTGCATTTTAAGATATAATGTCTGAATATCATACAAACATACCGCTTCTACTCTCAGGAATTTTCTTCTGTGTTTCTACAACTCTAACTAATTTGTGATGACATTCTAGTTGACCAATGACCATGGGTCCTGTTTCCCTAAGATCAATGCAGGTTTGGATGCCCAGGGGTCCATTTTCTTCTTTTTGGTGGCTTCTGCCAGCCCTGTGACAATTATGGTATTGTTTCCCTAAACACTAAGGCACTACTTTACTGCTCAGCTTACTAGGGTTTCAAATCATTCAGCTCGGCCTCTATTGGCTGTCTATGAGAATGCAAGGCCACAGCAGTGAACTTGTTACTGTGGTGCTGAGAGAGCACACAGCACACAAGCAATTCCTGGCACCCGTACTGTGCAGTGATGACAATTTCAGACTGGAACCGGCTCCTCATTTCCTCCTCCCTTTTGGTAATTCTAAATGGCTTTTCACAGAGTAGAATCCATTGTAGTTTTTGTTTTGTTTCAGCATTCTATCTGTCACCACCATTGGTCTTGACTGGGGACCTGACGGTGAGTCCCAGGAGCCAGCATCCTGGATGCCTTCTCTAGAATGTTAACCATGGTGAAATTTTGATAAGCCTTTCAAGGGCTGCGAATGATGAAGCTGTTCTTGGAGGCTCAACGTGAAAGATAAGGGAGATATTTAGCCTCCTGCCCAGACATTAAGAAGTTAGTGAGAAGTGCTACTCAAAATAACCATTGCCAAGTCAGGGGGTGTGAGGTGATATTCGGAGGATGGCTGTCCGTTCTCTTCAGCCTGTGTGCAGTGTTCCCTTCAAATGTGATCCACTTGATCTGGGCAGCTCCGAGCACTGTGTGCAGTAGGTGTTGGAGGGGGAGTTAAAGAACAGGCCTATTGCTGGTTCCGCTCCCCATCAACTGTAAGATCTGCAGTGTATGCCGGAAGATAGGGCATGCATTTACAAGCACATCCAAAGCTTGCCTTAAGCAGAGCCTATGAAAAAATGCACTGAGGGTCCCCTTTGTACAGGATGCCCATCTGTTTGTTTAAGCTAAGTTTGAAATTGCCGCTGAATGCCCAGACACACCAGGACCATCATCAGAGGGAGCTATGGCAGGGTAAAGTCACAGAGCTTGAAACTAGAGCAGTCGTTGTTTGGTATTAACACTCATGTACTGTAAAAATGTTACAGGCACAGTAAACTTGCAAAAACAATCTGGAAAGATGAAATATATTAAAAAAAGTTCTGAAAGTTTTTGTTGCAGTAGGAACATGAATTTGTAGTTGAAAGTAAATTTTAACGAGAAAAGTCCGGCACTCTCTTCTCATGTGAGGAAGACTAAGCAGAGGGAAGAGTGTGTTGGGCTGAAGGCAGCTGTAAGTGAAGACGGTGGGGAAGGGCTCATGGGTGGAACTTTCAGGACCACAGTTAAGAGAAGCTGCAGGAAGGAGCCTGTGCTTTAGTGGAAGAGGGGACAGACTTCTGTTGTAATGCAAGCCTGAAACTGTGATGATGTGTGCCATAGTCCTTGTCCCTTCTAGCACACCCCCACTCGTCTGTCCATTTCTCCTCCCTCCCCTCCTCCCTTCTTCTTTATTTCCATTCTCCTCTCCTCCTCTCCCTCCTTCTCTTCTTCCCCCTCCTCTCCTTCTATCCCTTCTGCAACTGGACTGGAATTGAACCAAAGGCTTGTGCACGGAAGTCAAGCACGGCACCTCTGAGCTTATACCCCCATGTGTAACCACCTTCTCAGATAACATAGAACAAAAGGTTTACAAAGAAACAACTTACCGTGCTGGAAGGAGCAAGCTACAGATTAGGAGAAGCCAAGAAAGAGGTGCTGAATTTTAAGAACTTTTTTAAAAAAGAACATTATTGTAAAGATTGCCCCTAGCTATCACTAGGGGCCGATATTATCACGTCCGGTTCACTTTGTAATGGCTTTGAAGGCGAGTAGGGGAAAGGACAGGGGAGAGGCGCAAACCAGGGTGCCATTTGAGGCAGCCCTCCAGACTGTATTCGAAAGATGGAAAACCGAAGATGTCTGAGGGAGAAAACTCAACTGGAAAAGCTGTAAGCCATTACATCTTAGATTTACTGGAGCATGAAATGAAATTTCATGATGTTCTAAAAACAACAACCTAACTGCTTAAAACTGAGTAAGCGAATTGGCATCCCGTCCATACCATACTTTTATCTCATTTTGATATAATAGTGGAAACTGGTTCATAAGGGCGCACAATCCTCTTTTCCAAGTCGAGCACAGTTAAGCACTTTTTAAAAATCACTTCTAGTCGTCCCTCCTCCTGGCAGAACCGTATATAAACACACGGGTTGATCGATGATGTTTGGTGTCCTTTCCTCTTGACAGCCTGTCACAGAGTGATTGATTTAAAGATCTCCACGGCCCCGCCCTCCCGCCGGCCTGTCTACAATCCTCATAGCCAAGTGTAAGGACCTGAACAATACTACAGCTCTTGAGTTTCCATTAGGGATGTGGGTTTTCAGACAGAAACACTGGGGGATCATAGGCTTGATTTTCAAATGTCCCTTCTCCCCATTTTACTCTTTGTCCCAAAGAGTAAGTTACCAACAATTTCTGATCCAGGGAACAATGTAGTCAAGTTCCAAGCTTAGAGCAGCTTCCCAGTACTGTCACACCAGCCTCTGGCCTCCGCTGCCCAGTTTCCTTTCTTAGACTAAGAAATTAATCTGTTATTTGTCACCTTGTAAAACAGAGTTCGTTTTTTTATTGGATATTTTATTTGTTTACATTTCAAATGTTATCCCTCCCGGTTTCCCTTCTGGAAACCTCCTATCTCATCCTCTCTCTCCCTGCTTCTGTAAGGGTGCTCCCTGCACCCAACTACCCACTCTTGCCTCCCTACCCTGGCATTCAGCCTTCACTGGACCAAGGGCCTCTCCTCCCATTGATGCCAACAAGGCCTCCTCTGCTACATATGTGGCTGGAGCCATGGGTCCCTCTATGTGTACTCCTTGCTTGGTGTTTAGCCCCTGAGAACTCTGGGGCATCTGGTTGGTTGATATTGTTGTTCTTCCTATGGGTTGCAAACCCCTTCAGCTCCAATTGGTCCTTTAACTCCTCCATTGGGGACCCTGTGCTCAGTCCAATGGTTGGCTGTGAGCATCTGCCTCTGTAGAACAATCTATTACATGTTCCCCTTTTAAAAAGAGTCCTTACACTACCACCCCTGTGTGTGTGTACATGTGCCTAGAGGTCAGAGAACAACTTCTATCAGTTGGTTCTCTCTTTCTACCTAGGGGGTCAAACCTCGGTTGTCAACCTTGGAGGCAAGTGTCTTTACCCATCTTGGCAGCCCTCAGCCCTCATAGTTTCTTTATAGGACCATATAAAGTCATTTGTTTTCTAGTAAGTGCCCTCTGTGGCCCTACCATGTAAGATGTGCACAGTACTGGACTCTCATGTCTTAGGGTTTTACCATTGTGAAGAGAAACCATGACTAAGTCAACTCTTATAAGGACATTTAATTGAGGCTGGCTTTATAGGTTCAGAGGTTCTGTCCATTATCATCAAGGCTGGAGCATGGTAGAGTCCAGGCAGGCATGGTATTGGAGGAGCTGAGAGTTCTACATCTTGTTACAAGGCAAACAGTAGAAGACTGGCTTCTAGGCAGCTAGGATGAAGGTCTTAAAGCCCACACCCACACTGACACATCTACTCCAATAAGTCCACACTTCCAAATAGTGCCATTGCCTGGGGCCAAGCATAATCAAAACAGAAGGTCAGGAAAATCTCAGTATGTGTGTGTTATTCTTTAGCAATGAGCACAGACGATGTCATGAACATAAACAGCTGTAGGAATAAGCATGTCCTCCCTGCAAACTTCTATATGATTTCAACCCAAACGGATCAAATACCATACAGCTTAACTCAGTCCTCACAACTTGGATCTTACACAGGACAATAAAACATACTAGTAACTTCTTTGGCTAATTAGAGGGGAATGACATCTCTTTGGTTCTTCTCTGAGTAGATTTAATCTCTCCCTCCTTTTTTGAACATTTGCAGAAATGCCTGGCGCATAAGAAAATTCTACACAGCCCCACCCCAGCTGCAGAGTCCAATGTAGCAGGATGGGAGAGCTGTGGACACCATGGGTGGGGAGCTAGAGCCTACGAAAGAATTGTTCCTGCTCTTAAAAGTTTGCTGGCCCTGGTCAGAGGCAGCAGAGGGTCATGTGAACTGCAACCCATGTTGTATCAAGCCCACATTGGATGGGTTTCAGAGGCCACAATCAGGGGCAGCATTTTAAATCACATGTTAAAGGTTTTTTTTTGACTACCAGGACAGACTGTTCAGAACAGCCCTGGAGATGAGCCCCAAGCGTTCACTTTTGGCCAGGAGAACATCTTGAAGGTGTTTAGACCACCATGCGTCTGTATTCCTTGAGGTGCTTCAATCCCAGTTTCCATATGTTTGTGGTGGTTGCAACATCTTTATATCCACTTGGAGTGTTTAAGAGGGGCTTAGGTTTCAGTTCCATATAACACCATTAGTTTATCTCCTGGCTGGAGAGATACATGGATAACGACTTTGTCCTAATGGAAAATAAATACAGACGAGGTCGGCTGAACTTCACGCTTGTAATTTCCAGCAGCAGATGATAAATAAGCCATTTCCATAACTGTCAGGTTAAAACCAGATGACATCTGAGCTTGGTCTGTACACACAGAGATGAACATGGAGATAAGAGGAATTGCTAGAATTTTAAGGGAAATATATGGCACTTGCTGTTAGTGTGGAATGTTTGCAATTGCTATTCATGGCATACCAACTCAATGGTCTTCATGAGTAATAAAGGCCTTTGCAAAGCATTTGGAAAGTAATAATTCTTGTTAGCACCACAGCAAGCCCCAGCTACAACTTAAGTTGATTTTTACTAGTGGGTAATCATATTTCTTTCTAGTAGACTATGTATTTTCACGTATAATGTAAAACAAATGTTACTGAATGTCAACTCACTTTAATTGAACAGTGAACACATTGCTGAGTATTTCTCTATGTGACTAGAATGATTAGCCTACCGAAAAGAATTTTAAGTTTGTTCATCAATCATTGGTTAGTTCTACGCAAGTCACACACTCAAAGGAACCTTGAGACACCAGCAGCCATTCGCAGCAACTAGACAGAAAGGGGCCTCCATTTTTGCCTTGCTATTTTAGAAAAATAAACAGTTTTGCTTGGACTGTTGACTTTCTTACATTCCACTCCTCCGTGCATTCAAAAGCCGTGTAACAGCCAAAGCCACTGACACGACAGAAACCAATGGCTTCACTGTTGTCAAGGCTGAGCTTTTGCAAGCACCTTATTAAAGTGGCCACTTGAGTAATCCCAACCATTAAAACCTCTGCCCTGTGAAAAAAGAGACTAATACGTCAAGACGTCAGAGGACAGCATTGTGCCAGCACCGCTGTGCTTTCTAGAAACACTGACTTCTTACAGATTTCACAGAGGAAAATGTCCTACTTCTCAGCTAAGTGCCATCCCTACGTGGATCTTCACCTCCTCACTCTGTACTCTGCGTGGAGGGTGAGTGACGGGGAAGGCCACCCAGAGGTGTTAGAAGTCACCCTGGCCTGAGTGTGAGACCTGCCTCTACCAACTGCCAGTTCAGTGACTGAGGGCGGTCATGGGTTCTCTCCAGGCTGACAGTTCCCATATCTATAAGATGAATGAAATTACAGAATCCGCTGCATAAGGGTGACCACTAAATAAAATACACAGCATAGGGATTGACAATGTATCAACAAGTCCCCAACAAGGGTAAAACTACAAAATGGGGTTGTTTGTATCTAACCAGAAACAGGAAATAACAGCTACTTTGTTTAACAGGTTACAAAGGAAGTTTCCTCATGCACAATATGACCACAAGACTTTTGTCAAAACAATCCTGCACAAAAGCCCTTGCAACTTTATACAAAACACTCCCTGGAGGACAGCTGCTTGGGATCTGTCTGTTAGCCTTAAACGAGCATCACCCTTGTTGATCCTGTGGCCAAGGACTGTTATTTCAAAATATCTTCTGTAATCCTCCTCATTGGGGCTTACAAACCTTCCCTTAGCCTCCCCTCTTTGAAAATGTTCACCTTTTACCGTGTCATATACATTCCCACAGCAATGCTCTGGAGTCTCAAATATCAATACTCTAGCAATGCTCGTTGGAGAGCCTCTGTGTTATTTAGATTGATAGTATAAGAACAACAGTGTTACCGTGCTCTGCTTCAAAGTGTTCCCTTAGGATGTCAGTATTCTGTCGTCACGCCAGAAAAAACGCTAACCTTCGCAATTAAGACAAAAAAGAATTCAAGTTCTAGTTTAATCGAAACTGAGGGTATAATACTGACTCCATGGAATTACTCATTGATACATCAAATCTTCCCTAAGAAGGAAGATCTGCCAGTCCAGTGGCAATAATCACATTCTGTACTATATTTGCAAACATTCGTGGGGCTTTCTCTGGCCACGTCTCCATTAGCTTTATAAAAGTCTCACAGAAGGTTGTGCTTATAGATGCCACACATCCTATAATTGATCCTATTTTTTTTTTAATTTTGTGAGAAATACATCTTTAAAGTTTCACACACATGCACACATATATGTACACACACACATATATATACATACATTATATATATATATACATATATATATGTATCTCCCTGGTCCCATTTGAGCAACACTCTCTTTTTCTGTATGTTATCTTCTTAAAATTGTTTTAATTTTATTTATGTGCGTGCATGTCTGCTTGCACACGCACCTGTGTGTGTGTGCACGTAAAAGGCAGAGGTCAACTTTCAAGAGTCAGCTTTCTCTTTCCCCTGTGGGCATCTTGTTAAACTTCTATTTTATTTTGTCTTGCATCTGGCCTGCTTGCTTTCAAAAAAGTTTTGTAAGATTCTCCACTGCCATCACTGTTAGCTGGGTACTTAGGGGAAAAGACAGTGTGTTGACAGACACAAAGGGGACATTGGGTCCCTGTGCACACCAGAAAACGCAGTATTTATTCCTTGGCTCCGTTTCCTGATTTATGTGGTTTGAGAAAACCAATTCATACCTGGCTTCTTAGGGAATGGCATGCTACTTAAAAAATTAAAAATCCAGAATATCATTTTGAGACTAACTTGGAATTTTGGTCGACAGTCCCAAAGATGCCCAAAAATTGGTATTAAAAAGATCAGGTCCATTCAAAGACTTTGCTTTCTCTGTCGGTCTGCCTATTTTTACCTGAATGCTCATTCTTTAGTGGGTGAAGCCAGCTCTATTTTGTACACCTCTTCTAATCAGAAGTAGGCATACTGGCGATACCATCATTCTCTAACCTTGAGTATAACCGCTTCCCCACAGATACGGCTGTGCAAGACCTATTGCTCCTGTGACAGGAGGGCTTCACTGACCATGAAAGGAAAAGCTTGCTGCTTGCCTGGTCCCAGCTTGTGGAATCCATATCACAGCATGAAGGCTGACCTTTGAACTCACCTTTCCCTGGGGAGCCTAAACCTCCATCTTACTGCCTTCCACCCAGTTAAAACACAGGCCCAGTCACTGCCCTGGCTCTGGTTTCTTAAGATCCTGAGGGTCCTGGATCTTTTAGAAAGAATGAACAGAGTGGAGAAGAGTCAGGAGGACATGTGCAGGTACTCATGTTCCAACTCCCCTCAGCACGCCATCTTTCTCTGCTATCTCTTGATTTCTAGCATTGTTGTAGAATTAGTCATTTCACCACATAGAAACTTGGAATAATGACATATTCTCTAGAGGGTACGGTGGTGGTGGCGGTGAACTTCTATCTAAAGAAAAGTTCCTGGCTTTTATTTTGGTCGCTTAATTTTGAAGGGAATTTGAAAATATACTTTATGGAAAGATACCAGTGAGGTCTAACTTCACTCCTGAATCGCACTGGTGTTTCCTTCTCAGCAAGGAGCCTCATCAGTCACTGGGAGCAGTAAATAGGCAGACGTCATTCTAGCATTCCTGCAGGATTGGGCTATGGAATGCAAGCGCAAGTCGGACTGTCCACACCTACCAAGCCTAATAAATCAGCGCCCTCTGGATGTCACAGCAAGGAGACTTTATTGGGTGCCACCTGTAATCACTCAATTAAAAACAAATAAAGGATGCATGCTTACATCTCGGTCCCTCGCACTGAAAACAGCTGCGCTGTTCACATCTGGCTTGGCTACACTACGATCCTGGTATTTTAATTGTAGAAGGTGAGTCCGTTAGCTGCCATAGAGTTAAGGCATTTTTGTCCTCCAATTAAGGGCGGCTATGGACTAATGGAAAAGGTCTACGTGCTCCCTCATATAAAGAAACCATTCAATGTGTCTGCGCAGTTGCCCCAAATGGTCAAGCTTTTGGATATTATGCTTGGTCCTTACAGTTGCCGTTCACAGCAAGATAAATGTTAATATTACTAGAGATTAGAGAGACACAGAACGTTAGTATTTCAGGGCTTGAAACTTACATACATTTTATATACTATAAACTATATACTAAGCAGGAAGTTCTGTGTGTATACTTGCTTGTGTGTGTGTGTGTGTGTGCTGATGCACATGCGTTTCACAGTGGGTTTTTAAAGGATCACTGACAAGAACTTGGCAGTCACATTGGTGGAATGGAAAGAAAAGCTGTGGAAGCAAGGTTAGTAACCTCTAGAGAGAGAATCTGGCAACATGACAAACCTCAAGTCGAACCCAGGATGGTCTCTGAATGCCTGAGATCTTCGCTGGTCTTCTTGGTCAATACTGCCTACCATGCAGGGACTTAGAGGGGTTAGGGAAGGGTCAGAAAAGTAGGTGCTTTAGCAGTGTTAAAATGACCCAAAGCCTTCTCCTCTTGCCTTCATGCCACTGTCACTTGACGACTCAATCATTTCTTCTGAAGCCAAGACACTTTCCCCACCTTTAACATTTTATGTGCTTATGATAATAATAGGTGGAAAGGTTTTTTAAGAATCATTGGAAACCTCATCACACAAATATATGACGAACAGCATAAGCATTTTGAGGTATTTCAACTTTATCACCGTCTTGTGCCTACACAGTCTCTCAAATATAATGGCACTGTCCTGTGAGTACCGAGTACTGTCCTTCCTTCATGCCACACGGCACACATCACATACCCACTCGTGTCATTACGTGCTTCTGAAAGCATGCTCTACTGGTTTACGTGTGTGACGTCCTTCACACTGGAGCATCACAACTTACTTAGCTGTTGTCTTGTTTTCTTATTTTGCAGATTTATTTTTATGTGTGTGTGTGCGTGTATGTGTGCGTGTGCATGCAACTGGAGTTATGGGTTCTCTGAGTGGGCTCTGAGAACTCAATTAAGAGCAGAATGTATTCTTAACTACTGAGCCATTTCTCTGGCTCCCAACGTCTTATTGTTAGATAGTTAGATCTGGTTTTGCCCTGCAATTGAAAACTATAATGAGAACATTACATTAGCTTCTATGCAACTGGCATCCATCCATCAATGTATCTATGTATCTATGTATCTATGTATCTATGTATCTATGTATCTATGTATCTATCTATCTATCTATCTATCTATCTTATTTGAATGGCTTATGGTATACAGGTATTCTTTCATCAAGAAGTTGAAGAAATTAAGATATTAAAGATTTGTGCTATAAACATATCATGAGAACATAATCTGATAAGATTTCACAGCTGTTATAATCATCAACCACTAGGGCCACAGTCAAGATCCAGGATTTGTCCATCAGTTGACCAGCTATGGACATTTTGAAGGCTCATGTCATACAACATTAAATTACCTTTAGCCAGGAATGCTATCTCATGCCTGTAATTCCAGCACTTGGGAGGAGGAGACAGGAGGACCAGGAATTCAACACTTCTTTGGCTACATACTGAGTCTGAGGCCAGCTGGAACTGCATAAGAGCCCATCTCAAAAACTCCAAACTAACAATGAGAGCAATAAGTTATTAATTAAGCAGTATATTAATATACATATTGTGAATATGTATATTAACACACATATGCACATTATGTATATATATAAAATATACACAATATACATATCCATACTCCCCCCCCCCAGGTTATATAGTGGGATACTAAGGTGGCATTTCCTTGCTCTCTTCCCTTCAGGGGCTTCTATACTGCTTAATAGTTGCTCATATAATAATAATAACAGTTTAATCGAAAATGTACTCTCATTCTTAATATAAATATCTGCTATGATTTGTTCTCTAAACAGCCTGTGCTAATAGGAAAAGGTAGAAACTTTAAGTAGGAAAGCGTATAGCAGTTCTCAATCTGTGGGTCACAGCCCCTTTCAGGGTGGCATATCAGCTATCCTGCGTACCAGATATTTAATAATTATTCAAAACAGTAGTAAAATTACAGTTATGAAGCAGCAAGAATAATGACTTTATGGCTGGGGGTCATCATGCCATGAAGAACTATATTAAAGGGTTGCAGCATCAGGAAGGCTGAGAGCCATTGGCTTGGAGGGAGGTCTTTGTGGGTGTTCAGGAGACCTTGGGAGTCTGTTCTTCTCTTTTGTTTCCTTGCTACGAGGTGACCCACTTTGACCTGCAGGTGCTCTCGCCATGATGCGCTGACACCTCCAGTCTGATATCTGATCACGGGCTAAATAAAACCTTGAGCCCAAACAAACCTTTCTACTTGTCAGTAGTTGACCATCTCAGGTAACTTTAATAGTAAAAAGGAAGCTAACTCAAGAATATTATTACTGAGGTTTGATTTATTTTTCAGTCTCTTATTGAGTACTTGAATTTTTCTCTACTTTTATCTGTTAATGATTTTATAACTCACAAGATCATGTATTGATAATTACAATATGAACACAGTGCCATATATAACTGCTACTTACACATATTTAAACATGCTTAATGTTTGATCTAAATAAATCTGTGATGGCTTGAATAGGTTTGGCCCCATAGACTCTCTTGTTTGAATGCCCGGCCCTTGGGGAATGGCACTATTAGGAGGTGTGGCCTTATTGAAGGAAGTGTGTCACTGTGGGCGTGGGCTGTGAAGTCTCTATGCTCATGCTCCACCCAGTGTGTAATTCCAGTTCCCTCCTGCAGAAGACAGTCTTCTCCTGGCTGCCTTTGGATCAAGATGTAGAGCTCTCAGCTCCTCCAGCACCATGTCTGCCTGCCTGGACATTGCCAAGCTTTCCACCATGATGATAATAGACTGAGCCTCTGAACCTGTAAGCCAGCCCCAATTAAATGTTGTCCTTTTTAAGAGTTGTCTTGGTCACGGAGTCTCTTCACAGCAACGGAAAGCCAATTACGAAACTCTCTTTATATGTAGACTTGTTTTATGACCTTTTTTAAAAAATGTTATTTCACTTATCTTTGCATATGCATGAACTTATATGAATATGCACACGCATAATGCAGGCGGGACCTATGGAGATCTGAGGACAACAGTCAGTTCCTCTGTCTCTGCTTCCTATGTGGGTTCTGGGGATTGAACTTAGGTCCTCAGGCTTGGCAGTGGGTGCCTTTACCCACTGAAGAAGCATCTTGCTGGCTCCCTTTGCTATTGCTTTTCTGTTTAATAAATACTTAGCAAAACCCCATCACTACGATGCAATCGTCATTTATACTTTTGCATATTTTTTAATGCACTTATTTTAAGAATGTTTCTAACTCTGGACCATCTGGAACGTGTTAAGGCTCCTGGCACGGGATGAGACGACTTTTTCTCGGAGCAATTAGTCAATGTGTTTTTCTTCTTTGTTTACTCATTTGGCTGGGTGCTCTTTACTGTACAACGCACCACTTTCACATGGCCATCTGCCTCTCTCTGCTCACCCTTCGAGCCTGTGTCCCCTCCAGTATTTTAAAATAGGAGCTTTCCAGTATTCTGGAATCTTCTAGTGCAAATTTCTTCCCAATTAAAAGAAGAGAAAGAAAGAAAAGATCACTGACTATCTCATCTCTTATCATTTTCCAGATGACCCTGAGAATCATTTTAAGTAATGAAAGCACAAGGTAACTTCAGAAAAATGAACATTTTTTTCAGCAGCCCCTCCCCCATGCATCTGCATATGGATTTCCTCATGGTTTGCATTTCTGTGGTGGTTGATGTTGCTCTCCAAGCAAAGTTTGGTGCCCACACTGCAAGTGGAAATTTAGGGCTTGAATTTCTCTCAAGAGCTAGAATTATTAAGGAGAAATTCTGAGCCAGTTTGAGGCATGTGCCTCTCCCCGCCCCCCAAAAAAGGGGTGAGATTTCAGAAAACCAGGACTTTTAGTGTCTAAAATGTCCCCATAAATCCTTCTGAAAATGTGTTCTCTAACTGAAGAATCCTTGGTGGAGAACATTAAAGAGGCAGGGGTTACCATTACAGCGTCGTTTGTCACATATTCTCCAAGTCACCATTAATTCAGCCTCAGCAATGACTAGTGAAATATGGGCAAGGATTAGGCATCATTTCATACCATTGGCTTGCCTGCTCCATTTCACAGATGTGAGGAAATAACGTCTGGCTTCAGTTTGCGTCTGAGATGGCGCGGGCATGTATTTTTAAAATAAACAAGAGCAAGTGGTGACTCGCCACGGGATGTGGTCAGTCAACTTCATGTGACCTCAGGGTTTGTATTAGAAAACAACTCCAGTTACTAGTTTCAAAGGTGAGCTCAAAATAACACAGGAGGAAAAGAATTCCTCACCGGAGAGCTATCCAAGGAGCCAAGATGCTCAAATGAGGAAGCACCTAACGGGTAATCTACTTCCAACGTAAGAGTTGAAGCCAGGAGGGGACCCCGTGCCACACAGCACAATACTCACGCCAGTAATACTAGGATTCACACTGTGATAAATCAGTTATGCTGGTCTATGCTTGGAAGCTCAAATACTGGGTCAAGTTAAGCCCTTACTTAATGCTGACCTAATTATATAAATATTATATATATATTTATATAATTATATATAAATTATATAATTATATAAAAATTATATATATATATATATATATATATATATATATATATATATAAAACAAATGCTTCAGAAAGTATCTTAAAGCCTAGGATAGAGGTTCAACACCTCGAATCCCGGCCCTCGGGGGACAGAGGCAGGAGGATCTAGATCAAGTTTGAGTTTAGTTATATAGTGACTTTGAAACCAGTCAGGATTATCTGTGACCCTATCATGAAACAAAATCCAACACAATCAAAACAAAAACCCAATAAACTAACACAACCCTTCCCAAAGACGAACGTCCATGTCGACACAAGTGCCTATATGGACACGAGTGTCAACCAATCCTTCGGACATCTCTGAGGTTCTCTGTTCTGTTTGTTTCCTCAGACTAGGAAACGGATCCAGAGAGACTAAGGAATTTGCCAACAGTTGCTAAGGAGGCCAGAGAGAGCACAGCCCAAACTGATGAACTGAGTCCGACTCCTAGGATCTAAGTAATGGAAGGAGAGAACTGACCTCGCTAGTTGACTGGTTGACATCCATGCATGTCCTGGAACCTGTGCACACAGACACTAAACCTATGAATAAAGGAGTAATATATCTAAAAATAAAAAAGAATTAGAAATCACACACTGTAACTTAAGTATACTGGCTGTGAAGCCCCTGTCTGATCTCTGTACCTACACATCCGAGGCTAGAAGAAGAAAATTCAGAGACAGAAGCAGTACTCTGAGAAACAGATACCTTTAACTTCCCAATAGACTGTCAAAGGCAAGGCCAAATGAACCAGAGTCCAGAGGGTCAGCTACCTGCAAGGCCAACTGAAGGGCGTGTTAGCCCTGGCCTTCTCAGAGGCAGTGGAAGGGTTAATTAAGATTGACTTGAGCGACCCCAAGAGCTCTGTAGAGACCTATAGGCAGGGAGTGTGGGATGAATAAAAGGGAAAGCAAATACACGCCTGCTCTCCTCGATGATTCCTGGCCACTATGAAGTGAGCAGCCTCCTGTCCCATGGGCTCTTACCCCCATAATGCTCTTCTTCACCAATACTCAGAAAACAAAAAACAAACAAACAACCCAAGCTGGCCGAGCCAAGATCTGAGAAGCCATGAGCCAAAATAATCCCTTCTTCTCTTAAGTTGCTTTCCCATGTACTTTGAGAAACTAACAGACTGCTCTGGGATAGCCTGTGCTAACCACATAACCTGCATGTTTTCAACCAAGAGAGGTCTTTTGAGTAGAGTTGATTACCCATGAATTCTGCTCTCCCCTCCCCCAAATAGGAATTCTGATCCATAAATAGTGCTGTGAAGATGAGCTCCAGGCCCATATATTATAAATGCACTAAAGCTATGCACGGATTTGAGGAAAAAAAAAAATCCTCCATCACATAATTCTTGACGACGGCCTGGAGGAATAAGACTTGTTGACAGCCACATGCCTCGCATCCAGCAATCTGGCATCTGTGTTTTCTATGGTGAGCTCGGAAAGTTTCCAGAAGGTTCTCGAGCAGATTTCTGGGGGAGATGGCGTTTTTCCTTCAAGGTATAATGGAGAGATTTTAAGCTTTCCAAATTGGGTGACTGCAGGGGAATGGGCTGAAGGGATATTGGCACCTCCTTGAATGAAAACCTGAGAGCCCAGAAGGTAATTACGGGGAAGAAGCTGGAATGGAGTTCCGCCTTTCCCAAGACCCCACTCCATTCTCCCAGGGATGGCGAGCTTTGGGAAGTAGGACCCTGTGGGGCTTCCTAGTACTTCCTAGTCCCCTCCCAGGGTACCCAAGTCAATCTGAGGAGAAGTCAGTGTTCCCAGGTTTCTCTTGGTATCCACTTGTCCTTCTGGATGAGTGTTCTATGTTTGCCCTTCTTGTGTTAGAATGATGGGATACTGTGGCTCTCCCCGCCCTTGGGGATGGTCGGCTGATATCGGTCCAAGAGAGCAGAGGGAACAGAGTCAACAGATGAGGGGTGTGTTCAGAAGCCCTGTGAGTATGTACGGTAAAGAGACACGGGGACCAGCAGCAGGGAGGCAGATCAAATTTACTTGGGGGTTTCAAGGCTTATATAATTTCAGGGGGTTGGGGATGGTGGTGGGGCTAGAAACATCCAGGATGGGTAAAGGTCATTGGCTGAAAGCTTAGGGTACTAAGATGCTTCATCAGCATGGGAAAGCATTTCAGGAATCTTAGGTGCTACCTGAATGGGTTCTTACGGGGGGGGAGTTGAACCTGTAATTTAACTAAGGTTATGTGACATTCTGCATGCAGAGGCATGGGGTCTCTGTGAACTCTACGGGGAAGGTCAGAGAAGGGGAAGCTCTGCCAATGATGGGTGTCCTCCAGATAGCACTGAGCTCCAGAGGGCTCACTATCCAGACAAAGGCAGACTTCCACCTTAATCATCGGGGTTTTCTCACAGGATATCACAGATATAAACGTCCCATCTGCTCTGAAACAACCTGCTACACTGAAGTATGTTTGTGAACCAGTGATCCCCTTCTCCTTGGTTCTCAACATCACTACATCTTTACTAAGAAATTACATTTACCAAAAACAAAACAAAAAACAAACAGAAAACAGCGACAAATGGAAAATAATACAGGAGGACCCACCAAAACAAACCAATTTCAGAATAATCAAGTTCAAAATAGGCCCTAAGTAGCTAATGCTAGCCCATAAGAGCCTGTGTCACCACTGCCAGTTTATCTAAAAGGCCAGTCCTAGGTCTCAGCTTCGTTCTTTTAAATCTCTCTGAATAGGAAACCGGCACAAGGTGGTAAAATACAGTACCAGGACAGTCATATTTATAATGATAATAAAAAGCCCTTGCATTTATAATGATAATTTGACACACAGGTGAGGCACTGTTTATTGAGGCAGTGTGAACTCAGGGTGGGGGAAGATACTTTTCAATTTTTAGAACAAAACATTGAGCCTGTGATGTTGGCACATTGGCTTCTTCCTTTGGGGTGAATTCTGAGTAGGTTTTATTTTGTTCGTTTGACTTTCCTGCAAGCATTTCTTTTGTGCTTCAGATTAATATGACAACTTTGTGTTATTGGAAGAGATGCTTTGTGTCCAAAGCATTAGACTACTGAGTATATCATTAAGTGAATTTGAAAGTGACTTGGACCTCTTTTTAAAGGAACTCTCCAGATGTGTTTCTGCCTTCTGGAGGCCCGACATTCCTGTCTCTGATGGTATTAAGCTAAAGGCACAGGCACGCAGAAGTTGCCAGTAAACCAATGAAATCCAAAGTTGAACAAGACATGGACGGTACTGGTCACATTAGATATTAAGCTCAACCTGTGGGTGTGGATGTCTGAATAACTTTCCCACTGACCCCTTTCCCACTGACCCACATCACCTTTGAAAAGCGAACTTTTGGAAGGTGGGAGAGGGCAGATGTAAATACCATCATACTGTGGTCACGCCATGTGGATACTGTATCTGTGTATCGGTGCTAAGGAGTGAGAATGAATGGGATATTGTATCTCTGTATGGATGCTAAGGAATGAGAACGAATTGGATACTGTATCTCTGTATGGATGCTAAAGAATGAGAATGAATGGGAACCGTAGGCCCCATCCCATCACCACAGCCACAGACACAACAGAAGTCAGAAACTTACAAGGCGAGTTTCAGTTTTGAGACGAAGCAATAGGAATAGTGTTTTACAACACTTGGCTACACCTTGAAGATTAAGAGCTGGTAGAAATTTTAGGCTGAGCAGAGGGAACTGTTTAGCAGAAACTTCACGAATCTGATTTACGTTTTATGAGGAATTAAGTTACAGGGTTTGGTTTTTTTTTTTTTTTTTTTTTTTTTTCCTTTTTAAAACCCTGGACCTTTAAAACCAACCATTCTGCCAAAAATGTATTTGGGGTTTAACATTTTCTTTTGGAAAAACATTTTGAAAAGTGACGAACTCCGGGCACTAAAAAAAGGCTGTGAAACTCTCTACTTTAACAATATGATGGGGCCTACCTTCAACCAAGGCAAAGCTAATAATAATATGGTCTAAGATCAAGGCTAATAACACATGTGGCTCAGGATTTTCTTATAGATACTCTGGGAGTTGTGTGGTCTTTGGTGAAAGCCATTGGAGCTGAGTCTGAGTTGGTAAAAGTAAGCTAATCTTCCACGGTCGACGCCAGAAACCAACTCCCATGCCCTGTTATTCTTAGGCAAACAATATCCTACGCTATAATGTGGAAATGTCCAAGTATGGCCCAGCCAAGAAATCACCCTGAACAAACACGAGTCTTCATCACCACTATTCTGGCTCTAAGAGGATAGGCAGCCTCAGCCCAGCAGAGCCGGTTCTGACTGAGAGCCAACCCCAGATCCCTCCAGGTTGTTTCTGTCAGATCACACCTGGCTGGGCCAGGACTTGGGTCTCCGTAGCTTGTTCCTCCATAGCAGGGCTCACTGTCAGGTAGATAGATGGGCAAGTGGAAAGCACTTTACCTCACAGGACTGGGAATCCTGGGCCAATAGGAGAAGCTAGGTCAATGTGTACCAGATAAGCTCTGAGTCCACCACCCTCAACCCGTGCCCCACAAGAATCACTTCAGATGAATGCTTTGGTGAACTGCAATGAAAACAAGTTATTAAAATAAATAAATAAATAACTGGTGGTCTTGTCAGCTCGCCACGTAGGGTCCCAAATGCTAATTCTCACCCTCTGCTCTCAGGCTCAGCAGAGCTGGCAGCAGGCTGCTTGCAAACAGGCTCAGTTCCATGTTCTTACACTCTGGGTCACAGTGCATGGCTGTGGCCTGGGTCACTGCAGACACAAAGGCCCCATTGGGACATGCCCCGGACAAGAGCTCCATTCCTCCCTGTGACTCCTAGGTCAAGTGTCAGCTTTCTCGGCCACACCAGGGGACAGGCCTGTCCAGGGAAAATTACCCTCTCCCTCCACTGAGCCTTTGAGCTTCTTTCTTTGACTTTATTTTCCTTTCAAACTCCTTTCTGGGTAAATGCAGGAGGTTCCAGCAGCCCTGGCACCCTAGCTCATATGGAATATATTTAGAGAGGGGGAGAAACTCCAATGGTTCTATGATTTTGAACTGGCTCGGACACAGTGTGGCTGGAATTTCAGTGCTGGCTTTTGTTTTCGTTCGTCATGACGCATTGGTTATAGAAGCTGTGGCTACTGCTACCCAAACGGCTGTAGCCTAAACCCTTCAATGGTTTTGCCTTCTCCTGTACCTTAGCTGACTGACAGTGCTCACCCAGCTAGGGCCTCAGCTCTCTTGTTCCGAAGCTTTCACTGTGGCCACATACATTTACAAAGACATTTCTCCCAAAGGAGCATCTGCCAGCATAGGCACACAGAAGGGTCTCTTCTCATCAGACTCAACTAATATGGTATTTCTGAATAGCCATGATCTACACACACACACACACACACACACACACACACACACACATTTTATATTTGAATCACATAGGAGCCTCACCGAAGAGTGTAAGGTCCCACTGATGATGTCCTGGCTTGTTTTGTCCCTGAAATTTTGTCACCACTTCAAGGCATGGACGCTGCTGCTGATACTTTGGGAGTTTGTTCACAGCCTCGCCCGGCTGACATTTCATGAGACAGATGCACATAACAGATCAAGTCAAGATCTATGAACGCAAAACCAGCTCTAGAACCTTCCCATCCAGAGAGTAGGGCTATCTGAAGTTAAATCCAAAGACTTGACTACGTGACCCCACCACCCCTTCCTCATCCTTGAAAGAGTCGCTCACATGACAGAAACACAATCCTAACGTCCTAACGAATTGCAGAGTCACAAGGACAGAGTTGGAGAAGGATGCTCCTGTCGGATTTTCACCAGCATCTGGCAGATAAATAGCAGCTGGAGGCAGGCGTCCCATGGGTGGAGCTGAGGGGCTTCTGGACTGCTGAGAAGAATCCCAGCTCACCTACTGCTATCCTGAGAGGCCAAGGAATGACAGCATTCGGTGTCTCAGTGGGAGATCTGGGCACAAGGCTGACAGTCTAGTTATGATATAACTTCTCTCCTGGGCTGTGTGTGCCATGTGTCTTACAGCGCTTCTCTTTTCCCTCGGGGAAACATTCCTCACTACATTCTACACTGGGGAGCTGCACCCGAGGCTCTAAGGGCTTCGCAAACACAGAGAAGAAAGCAGGAGGGTTGCAGGCTAAAATACAAGCTATCCAGCGACCACTGCAGTCAGGGTAACCTGCTGTTCTGTTCCCATAGCAACAGTCAGATGTGAGTTTCGCTTCCCTAATACAGCACGCTTCCCCTCTCATCCCCAAAACAGATGTGTGCAGGGTTTCCTAGTGGGAAAACCTCAACAAACTCAAGAGAAAATGACATCTGTGACAGATGCAGAAATGTCCCCAACGAAACATGCCACTTTACATAAACTTGCCAGGACCCAGTAAGACTCCCATGAGATGGCACTTCAAGTCTACCTTCTCTGCCACGGCCAGAGGTCTAAGGACGATCACCACCACCAGAGGAAAGCTTCCAGACTGATAAAGGATGTCCAGACCAACCAACCACACTGCCAGAAGGAGAGTGTGGCAAGCAGAGAAGTGGGTGTTCTGGGGGATAAGGAAAGGGTCTGAAGATGACCTTCCTAGTTTGAACAGCTTTACGACATCCATGGAGAAGTTAGAATATAAAAAGTAATTTTTTTTTTCAAATGAGGGGAAGAGTCAAAGAGATAGGAAACAAAGAGAGGGAAAAATAATGAACAACGAAAAAAAAAGTGTTTCAGAAAAGGAAAAGGGTTTGAGAGGTAGCTCAGTGGTTAAGAGCACTGACTGCTCTTCCACAGGTCCTGAGTTCAATTCCCAGCAACCACATGGTGGCTCACAGCCATCTGTAATGGGATCCGACGCCCTCTCCTGGTGTGTCTGAAGACAGCTATAGTGAGTGTACTTACATACATAAATTAAATAAATAAATCATTTTATAAAAAAGAAGTGTCTAGGGGTCTAGATATCTGACAGGAAAATGCTCGCAATAAAATCATTAAAGAGGGCTGGTGAAGGGATTCAAAGAACTGGCTGCTCTCCCAGAGGACCTGGGTTCTATTCCCAGCACGCACATGGCAGCTCACAACTGTAACTCCAGTTCCAGGATCTGACATTCTCACTCAGACACACTTGCAGGCAAAGCACCAATGCCCATAAAATAAATAAATGAAAAAATTTAAAACCATTAAAAAAAAAAGAAACAAGAAATGATAGAGTTAGAGAGGGGAAGGAGAAAAAAGTGGTGTGTGGAATGTAATTAAAAAGAAATTCACATAGGCCAGGTCAGTTATGGAGACAGGCAGCCGGACACTAGACTTCTCAAGCTCTCATGGACTGCCAGGAGCTGACTTGTCATTAAGGTTCGAATGGCTCTTCCAAGATGCATGTTAAAAAGTACCTGTCACCAAGAGACAGGCCCTGAGCAATTGTTAGGTCAGGAGGAGAGATTAATGCCGTCATTTGGGGGGGGGAGTGGATAAAAGCAAGATTGGCAAATGGCTCCCTAAAAATCAGTGGGCATCAGCCCCCTCCTCCCTGTCTTAGTCACTGTTCTACTGCTGTGAAGAGACAACCAAGGCAACTCTTATAAGAGAAAACATTTAACTGAGGGGATTGTTTATAGTTTTAGAGGTATAGTCCATTCTAATTGTGGTGAGGAGCATGGCAGCATGCATAGTGGTGGGACAGTAGCCGAGAGATAATGATCTGGAGAGAGAGAGAGAGAGAGAGAGAGAGAGAGAGAGAGAGAGAGAGAGAGAGAGCGCGAGAGAGAGAGAGAGAGAGAGAAAGAGACAGAGAGACAGAGACAGAGGGGGGAATGAGAGAGAGAGAGAGAGAGAGAGAGAGAGAGAGATCAAGAGAGAGAAAGAGCAAGAGAGGGAAGGAAGGAGAGAGAGTGAGAGAGCAAGAGTATGAGGCAGAGATAGACAGAGCAAGTGAGAAAGAGAGAGGCAGGCAGAGAGAGACACATACAAAGATGGGGAGTGGGGAGAACTGAGTCTAACAAGGGTTTTTGAAACTGCAATGATATACTTCTTCCAAGGCCACCAAGGCCACACCTCTTTTTTTAAAAAGTTTTCTTCCTTGTAATTTTCTCAGATGTTTTGTTATAGCACATTGAAGCTAGTAATTGTTTAAAAGATTTATTTATCTTATTTGTATGAGTACACTGTTGCTGTCTTCAGACACACCAGAAGAGAGCATCAGATCCCATTACAGATGGTTGTGAGCCACTATGTGGTTGCTGGGAATTGAACTCAGGATCTCTGGAAGAGCAGTCAGTGCTCTTAACCACTGAGCTACCTCTCTAGCCCAAGGCCACACCTCTTAATCCTTCCTAAACAGTGCCAGCCATTCTTATTCAAATCACCGCCTTCTCCTCCCTATGCTCCCATCACCTGATCCTTTCTGCCATGGTGTGATGCAGCAAGGTGTCCCTCAACAGACATGGCCTCGCAACCTAGGACTTCCAACCCTCTAGAACACAAGCTCAGTAAACCTGTAGTTTTCATAATTTACCCAGTCTGTGGTATTCTGTTTTAGTAGCAAAACATGGAGTAGGACACCTCCAACTCCACCCCTGCACCTTGCGTTAGGAGGGAATGCAGGGACACAAACCGCATCAAGGACAGGGTCCATGGGAAATGGGAGACTGGAGATCTGGTAGAAGTGCAGGGGGAGGGAGAACAAACATCTGATAATACTGAAATAATATTGAAATAATATTGATGCAACATCAAGATTTGATAAGTAAAAATAAAGCTAAGTATTTTCTTTTAGAGAAAGGCATTAATTAATTCCAGAAAAAGCAATATCTGGTGCTAGAAGTCAGACATGACTGCGATACACTAGTGAGTAACTACGAGATACAGCATGGGTCGTCGGCGAACCTCTGCAGTGACGTAATAGATGGGACTGTGAAGTCAAAATGCCTGTCCTATTAGGAGAGCGGGGGGTGGGGGTAGAAGTAGAGGAAAGGGTGATGGAATAAAAGAACTAAATAATGTCTCGTGGAAATCACTCAAGATGTGGTAGCCTGTGTACAGCAGCGATAAGTAACATGGTGGTCACAGGACACCATGCAGCTGCGCTCAAGTCTTGAAGGGAGACGGGAACAGTAAAGGCTCATTTCTAGTACACATCTTTTTGGTAACATCGGGTCTCATCGAAGGGTCTTAGTACCACTTTAATGAATAGTTAGAAACCACAAGGTAAGACTCCAGGAATCTGTGCTTTGATACATTGTTCCAGTCAGGTCTGCTTTGCCAAGCAGAGCGTGGAGGCGAGCATCCTAAGCTCCCACTGTCTTCTCGCCATCAGGGTCGTGCTGGATTCCTCTGTGGGTTTGTGGGGGCGAGATGGATGCCCTCGGCACCACACAGCAGACAGTAATGCCAGTGTCTGACTTTTTTTTTTTTTATTGTACCCTGTTACAGTTCAGCACTAGACGGCTTTGTAACACTAGACAAAGTAGGGCATCGCAGCCTGACAGAAACTTCTGAGGGCCTACAAAAACACAGACCGAGAAATGATATGTCTACTTGAAAAAGAGTTGGCTAGAAAAAAAAAAAAACCAGAACATTCGGCTGTACAGCGCTGAGTCAGACAAAAACGGGCTCGAGGGCTGAAGCCAGCCCTCGCCTGGGCTGTATGCTGCTTCTCCTCCATTTTTCCGAGCCTGGATCTCTAGGCAGAGCTTGTGAAGTGGATAAAGCCACAGCCCAGAGTGCAAAGACAGTCCTTAAGTTCTTTGTCAAGAGCCCTGTCTGCATTACTACACCGAGACCTGGGAGGACAGAGGCCTTGTGGTGTAGGTCATGAATGGCAGAAGACTAGGAAGGCCTTATACATATCAGCTGTCTACCTCCAGGATCAGATCTAACCTTGGCTGTGCTTTAGAAGTGTACCTCCAGGATCAGGTCTAACCTTGGCTGTGCTTTAGAAGTGTATCTCCAGGATCAGGTCTAACCTTGGCTGTGCTTTAGAAGTGTACCTTCAGGATCAGGTCTAACCTTGGCTCCTGCTTTAGAAGTGGGCTAGCTCTGTAAAATGTGGAAAAGGTCCACAATTTTAACATGTGAGGCGTAGACCCACCCCTTAGTCATAATTTCACGCAGTGCAAAGCATGCTACTGTTGGCCTGACTGAAAACTACTTGGGGTGGAAGCCATCACATTCTAAAGCAGAGGAAAATAGCCTCTGAGCACAGATGGCTGCTATCCCCTCCACTCCTGCAATGTCATTAGACAGCTCTCATTAGGGGAAACCACTCATAAACGGGGAGACTTCCCCCAACCTGGTCTGGGAACACTGCAAATCAGGAAGGCATGGCAGGGTGTGCATTTGGGCTTCTCCACAAGGGAATATTGGGGCCCAGAAGAGAAAAAGGCCCAGGGGATGGAGGATATGTTAGAAGAAAGTGGTCCAAGAAGAGGACTCCAGGGTTTCTAGAGGACCATGCCTGGGGAGAGAGGCAGTTCAAGGCCAGGCCAGGGAGGGATGGGAACAGATAGAGAATCCTGGAGGTCATTGGCTGTCATCTAGAGAGGGAGAGGGAAATCCCAGAAGTCACTGCCAGGCACACAGGGCCAGGGACAAGCTGGAAGGACATCAAGGAAGAAAACCTTTAGGTGGAGAAGCTCAGGACTTGGAATTGCTCCTGTGCACTGAAAGGAAGTGAGAGCTTTTCTGGTCGGACTAGGGAGCAGGCAGGGCAGCACACGGATTCCAGGACTGGACCTTGGCCACTGGTCCTGAGACTGGTGTGGAGACACAGGCCTATGCTGCATTACAGGAAGGGCAGAGGTTGTGGCCTTGTGCAGACTGGGACATAAAGCAGTGTCACTGGACCTGAGAGGACTCTGGGCTCAGCTCAGGGAATCGGGAACAGCGGGCATGAGGCACTGCAGGCTGCAGGAACCATGCAGGTTCCACACCCATGTGGCAAACTCCTACATGTCCTTTAAAGCTGGGCCTGAATACCCCTACTGGCGCTAGGCGGCTCTGGACTGAGGGATGTTACTCTATGTACTTGGTTTATTTTTATATCACCCTGTCCAGGGCTGGCAAAATTCATTTTATATCTACACATATTTAACATGTCCAACATTAGAAAAAAAAATTGACATTCTAAGCTAAGTCCTTTGTGTTGCCATCTTTCTCACAGAGGATACTTTATCCTAGAGGAAAAGCTACCTTAAGGTAAGAGCAGCTGACAAGCAAATGAAAGGTAGGTCTGAAAACAATACCAGTTAAGGTCGTTGCTATTTCCAAGGAAACAAGCAACAATAGAGGAAAGGGATAAAACACACACAGAGACCTGGCGCCTGCCTCTGCCTGCCCACCCCCCTGCCCCTCCCTCCCTCCCTCCCCCCCTCTCTCTGTCTCCCTCCCTCTCTCTGTCTCTCTCTGTCTCTCTCTCTGTCTCTCTGTCTCTCTCTCTCTCTCTCTCTCTCTCTCTCTCTCTCTCTCTCTCTCTCTCTCTCTCTGTCTGTGTGTGTGTGTGTGTGTGTGTGTGTGTGTGTGTGTGCTGTCATCTAAGCACTCCTAACATATATTGGGGAGGTACCAGGCTGCAGTTACAGGGTCCCGTCAGCCCTTGCAGGAATATATTCCTCTAAATCATTCCAGGCTTCCGAGAGCAAAGACAGAGGCTCTTCTAGTCAGAGACAATTTTCCACTCTGTCCCATAGCCACTGACACCTCATCGGTTGTACTAAGGATCTAGAACTACTCTACCTCCTTCCACCATCAGAAAGGTGCCACATTCTTTGGTTAGCCGAAGGTGATCTGTGGATTTTTCTTTCTTTTTTTTTCTTTTCTCCCAGTGCTGGGACTCAAACCCATAGCCTCATGCTGCCAGGCAAGTACTCTACCACTAAGCCGTACCCTCAGACCTTGTGATGACCGTGTGGTTTTATTACATAAACTTTACTTTGACAGCGACCATTTACAGATCTTATCTTCAAGCTCTTGCCTTCAGCAGAAACACACTGTGAACACGTGACAACCATGAGCCCGTGATTGGGAAGGAGATTTTTTTTAGAAGAACTCAGCTTTGGTGTTTTGTGGTGGTTCTGGGAACTCAAGCTTGAGTGTCTCCTCAGTTACTTAGGGTGGTAGTGCTGTATACGGGACTTGTTAACTGTGGGTGGGTTATACAGCACCTTTCAAGCCCGGGTTCCTTGTCTAGAAACGGGAAAGTAGATCTGCTTCCCCAACTCAGAGGATTCACTCAAGAATCCAGCAAGGCTGTCTATGTGGAAATGCCATGTGAGCTTTTGAAATGCTATGCACATGATTCTTCTTTAGACGCTGCGGCTGGCTTTGTGATCCAGGACCATACTCAAGAGAGGGCAGATCATGAGTCTGCTTGTTTGAGTTAGGATAGGCACAGCCAGACACACACACACACACACACACACACACACACACACACACACTCACTCTCTCTCTCACTGATATATACACACAAAGATATACATATTCACAGACATACACACTCATATATAGATACATACACAGACACATGGACACACATACAGACCATAAACACACACTTATATGTAGACACACACTGACACACACAGATACATATACACACACTGACACACAAATAGACACACAGCCAAAAACATACATATATAGTCACACACAGAAACACGCACATACACAGAAAAGCACAGACACATATATAGACACACACAGAGACACATACACATGATCCACTGCTAATATTATTGGAATCTGAGCTTAGGACTCAGCTAATGAGAATTATCTGGAAAATATGGATAGGAGATGACACACGAGGAGGGAGTATATAATCAGCAATGATGATTATCTAGAGAACTCTATTGATTCGGCAGCAACAGAAAGTATGAAATGGGAATGGAAATGAGAGATGAGACAGCACCTGTTTAATACGAGTATTATAGACTGTGGATAGGTGTGTCTTGAACTAACAGTATAGACACACTTGTGCATAAACATCACACAGAGACTAACTGGAGTTAAACATATTTGATTGTGAACTCCTACTTATAATCTCCAACACCAGTAGTTTCCATAAAATGCAAGTCAGATGTATAAAATTAGTGAAATTTCAGGTTCTCTGAAACCCAAAACCCTTAACTGGGCCCCTAGCTCCCATAGCTATGTTCAGACAGTAAGAGGGACTCCTTGGTTCTGCAAAGTTTTGACTGGAAACCATGATTATCTCCTGGAGAAAATAGAGCAATGCTGCCTCCTGCTGGAGAAAGGCTAACAGTGCATTATAACATTCTGATGGATGCGTGGCTTTGAAAAACAAACTGGCAAGACAGAAACCATGTCTCCCTTTAATTCAAATAATAATAATAATAAATATTTGGGCATGCTTGATCTATTAAATAGCAGGCATAGTACAAGACCCAAAATTCAGCACCAGTTAAGGGGAACTGGCCCCAAGTCAAATCTCAGTGGTGGACTTCATTTCAAAGTCCTAACTCGTGGATATTTCTGGTAAGAATTCAGACTGTTTAAGCTAATCCCTGCTGACTGGGATGATATGTGCTCGTTATCCTCTGATCAGGCATACCAATGTGGCAGTGTTTCCAGTTAACATCCTCCCTCGAGAAACGTGAAGTTCACTGGAAGACAGTGCTTCCCCTTTCCTAAGGCAGACATACAGAAGTGGCAAGTCTTCGAGGCAGAAGAGCCCACAATCACAGATGAGCTGTGACTGATGCACTAAGATGACCCCTCCCTGTTTTCTTCCCTCAGTCTTGCTTTTCCCACTTGACTCACCCCACCCCACAGCCCCATGCACACACACCCCTCTCGTCTTCTGACTTCCTGCAAGCTTCCCTCTTTTTCCAGCTGTAGAGATTACTGAGAAATCTAAAGTCGTGGCTTTCCACAGTCACGCCTCACGATAGATCATTACCAAATGTTCAGTGTATGTTAAGGAGTCTTTTCTTTTTTTTTTCCGGAGCTGAGGACCAACCCATAGGGCCTTGTGCTTGCTAGGCAAGCAGTCTACTACTGAGCTAAATCCCCCAACCCCTGTTAAGGAGTCTTTACAACAACCCTTTAAGGCAGGCATATATTTATGCACGCTATACAGATGGGCGAGGCTGAGGTGGTATACCTTGCTGTGGCCATACCGTTACTAAATGAGGCTTCAGTTAATAATAACAGCCTTCAGTTAATCACTAAGATATATTCTCTTTTTGATGGACACAGAAGGTGTGGAGAAGGAAGAATAGAAATGACCAGCAGGGAGATCTTTGACTTGATCACCCAAGTAGCGGCAGTCCCAAGGAAGGAGGGATTCGAGAAAGCACACTGTATGAGACTTTAGGTCTCCGTGAGACAAACCTCAAAGGTCACACGGTGAGAATGTTCAGGTTACACAGTCTCAACCGTGGCAGAGAATACACCGGAAGGGCTTCCTAAATCAGCTTAGCACTCTTTTATAAGAATCACTTTAAGAAAACCAGAGGAGGGCATTGGATCCCACTACAGATTGCTATGAGATACCATGTAGTTGCTGGGACTTGAACTCAGGACCTCTGGAAGAGCAGCCAATGCTCTAACTGCTGAGCCATCTCTCCAGCCCTCAGGGATGACTTTGGCTCTATAGAAACCAAGCATCCATCATTTAATATTTGTTTTAATTCTGTTGGATATTTTTTATTGCTAGATTGGTGAAAACTAGAATTTATCATGTGACACACCATTTAAAAATTTTTTTCTGTGCATTTGTTGCTTCTAGTAGATGCTCTCATTTGAATACTGCAACACAAATTAACTCACAAACACTGCAATACTGATCAAGGGCCCTGAGGGGTGGGGTGAGGTCTAGTAGTCACTTATATACAAGGAACAAGCAAACGAACTACCTGGCACAGCATTTGATTTGCCCTGTGTCAGCACTATCTATAAAATGTGTGAACATCTTTTCTAAAGCAGTCCCTCGTGAATGAGTTTAGTTTGAGTGGTCAGTACTTAAATCGGCGGTTTGAAATTTATTCTGATAGTTGCCAACTGTGTTCTCAAGGCCTCCCATAAATGCCCGGTGAGCTTCCCATCATGCTCCAAGGTTCACACTTGCAATGGGAACAAGAAGATGAATTCTGAAGTAGTTCCAGTAATGGGAAGCATTTTAAACACAAGGTAAAACGTGGGTTCTCAAGCTCTTGAAGAAAGGAAGTTGTGGGTTTCACTAGGTTCTGTCGCCCGCTAGGTGGCGCTATTGAACAACCGTACCTTGGTTACTATTGAACAAGACTAACTCAGCTCCTGGAACCACCAGTCCTGCTTCTATTACCTGTAGTCAGGTACTCTTTCTTTCTTAATTAACTTGCTTATTTATTTTGGCTATTTACCACCACTGCAATCAGCTTACAAAATCAGGTCTAAGCGGTATCTGTTAGCTCGCAGCCTGCTAAGTTTGTTTGCTCCTTTGTTTTGGTGGTACTGGGGCTCAAATTCCGCACCCTGTGCACGGTAGCCCAGTGCTCCATCACCGAACCAGCATTTCAGGTTTCTGAGAGTTAAGGAAAGGAGACACAGATACATTAAAGCACACAGCTCAGAAGTCCCGCAGTCCTTCTCTTACTTTCATAGTAAGAGGCTTCCTATACGAGGGGCTATAGACTTCTCTGGGTCGGCTTCTGTTTCAATTTCAAAGGGGGCGGGGGTAAGGTAAGGACAGTGGGGATTCACCAATAAGAAGTAGGGGTGGGTGATGGTCAGTTCTCACTGGAAACCTGGTTGGGTTGAGTTGTCATGAAAACGTAAGTTTGGGTGTGCTCCGAAGGTGCTTCCTGGAGGGTCAACGGAGGAGGGAAAACCACCCACTGGTGGGTGGCATCATCCTAAGGGCGGGTGTCCCAGACTGAACCAGAGGAGACGGGGGCCTGACCACTGGCCCTGACCCTTCTCCTTGCTTCCAGGCCGCTGAGGCAATGTGAACGGCTGCCTCGTGCGCCTGCATATTTCCCTCCATTGTGACCGCGGCATCTCTAACTCTGATTGTCCCCCTCCATTGTGACTGCAGCATCTCTAACCATGAGTGTCCCCTCCATTGTGACTGCAGCATCTCTGTGAGTGTCCCCTCCATTGTGACTGCAGCATCTCTATCAGTGAGTGTCCCCTCCATTGTGACTGCAGCATCTCTGTGAGTGTCCCCTCCATTGTGACCGCAGCATCTCTGTGAGTGTCCCCTCCATTGTGACCGCAGCATCTCTAACCGTGAGTGTCCCCTCCATTGTGACTGCAGCATCTTTAACTGTGAGTGTCCCCTCGATTGTGACTGCAGCATCTCTAACTGTGAGTGTCCCTACCCTTGTGACTGCAGCATCTCTATCAGTGAGTGTCCCCTCCATTGTGACCGCAGCATCTCTAACTGTGAGTGTCCCTACCCTTGTGACTGCAGCATCTCTAACTGGGTGTGTTCCCATCACCATGACTGTAGCATCTCTGACCAAATTAAAACTTTAAACTTATGTTTTCCAGTGCTGGGGATCATATCCAGGCTGTGGGAATGAGCTAACCCACTGAGTTGTGCTATCAGCCCTAGAATTCTTGAATAGGGGAAGCACCAGGATTCTAGGGGGCCATGCATAAGAACAATACATCACCTTGTGTTTGCAGAAGCCTAAATATAACAAGAGGCTGGTCAGGAGTGTCTTTTCAACCAACACCCTCTGCCTGGGGAGACACGGGGACTATGAGGATAGGGGAACTGTGTTCTCACGTGGCCTTCATTGTCATTGAAAGGGAACAGCAGAAGACAACGACAGGTATCCACAGTACACGGAAGTTGCTGAACCCTTGGTCCATTTTGTCATGCACACACTTCACAGCAGCAGAGAGCTAATCTGGGGTCGTAAACTGGGGTGTATAAAGGTATTGCCACAATTTCTACTTGGTAACTTAGAACAGAGAGCAGGGGTCTTGGGGACCCCCTCTGTGCCAGAAATTATTCTTTTTTTTATCACATTGCTTCTGGAAAATTGCTGGGGCACCCCAGATGCATCCTGGAAAGCAGAATCGATGTCCCACACCATGTGACGCCGTGGAGCAGCTCACTGGGCTTCTGGATGCCTTTCATTCTGCTACACAAGAACACCAGATGTCCCTGACTCCTTCCGAGGCCTTTACCATGTTGTTACTGCCAAACTCAAAGAGGAAGGAGCTTTAATTTACTGGTGGGAAGACTGTAGCTGTAGGTCAAAGAGCTAAGTGTGACCCAGTCTTCACAGGTCTCTTCTGCTTTAGTGAGTGTGCTTACGGATCACGGGATCAAGGCCACCGTTTCAGGGACGGCATCCGTTTAGCTGAAGAAAATAGAAAGCTAATTCCAGCAACAGCTAGGTGCGTGCCCCTTTGGACACACTTGTCATTGGTGGTTTATATGTGTTTAAAAACAGACGCAAATGGCTTCATCCTTGTCACTTAACAAATGTCTGGATAACTATGTGTCACCAAGATTCAGTCAGCCCTTCATCAGTCAACTCTATCTATCTATCTATCTATCTATCTATCTATCTATCTATCTATCCATCCATCCATCCATCCATCCATCTATCTATCTATCTATCTATCTACCTGTCTGTCTGTCTGTCTGTCTATCCATCCATCCATCCATCCATCCATCCATCCGTCCGTCCGTCCGTCCGTCCGTCCGTCCGTCCGTCCGTCCGTCTGTCCGTCCGTCCATCCATCCATCCATCCATCCATCCATCCATCCATCTATCTATCTATCTATCTATCTATCTATCTACCTGTCTGTCTGTCTGTCTATCTGTCCGTCCGTCCGTCCATCTGTCCATCCGTCCGTCCATCCATCCATCCATCCATCCATCCATCCATCTATCTATCTATCTATCTATCTATCTCTATCTCTCCTTCACACACACAAACAGACACACACAGAGTGGGGAGAGGAGGAGGAAGGAGAGGAAGAGACAGACAGAGACAAGACAGACAGACCGAGGAAGGGCCCATACAAGAATGACTGAAGTCTTCCTTTAAAGACTCTAATGTAGGGTAAGCCCTCTCTAGAGCTGCACAAAGAGCGGGAGGCTCACAATGTCTTACAGAACGGTCATCAGAAACAGCACCGTGCCGGCATCCTTCCCATTCAACAGACGGAAACTCCTGCATGCGCCTCTTGTTGGAAGGACAGAGGGAGCTCTAGTTTCAAGCCCAGCTACTGAAGACTCATTACGCTTCTAGCTCTTCAAACCGATTATGCTGATGGGAAGACTTTCAGTAGGCCTCACCTTCAGGTTTTCTGGAACATTTTTACATGCAGATAAATTAGATTTTCATTTCTGAATGAGAGAGAGAACTGGAAGACTTTTGAAGCACCTGTCAGCCTAGCTACCCAAATAGCAGGGCCCCAGTAGAGCAGGAGGGGATCCCCCAGGCAAAGACAAGCTTGCCCAGGCCCTGGGAATACAGATGTGGTTCAAAGTCCATCCGATTGTCTGCAGTCTTTGGGAGTATATCCTCTGCTATTTCTACCAGACCATATGTCCTCTCCTATTCCATCGCAACAGCACAAAGCCACAAACCGATCGGGGAAATAAATATGCAAGACTCGCCGTGCAGAGCAGATTAAGGAGCACAGGGGAGAAGAGCATGGCAAGAAAGCATCTTTCTCTCCAGCTAAATAATGAGAGGAAAAGAAATGATGGATTTCTGAAAGTAATTATGCTCACAGTGACCCCGCGGGCTGTCCTGCGTGCGATCGCCTTGCCGTTCTCTATTTCTTGTTTCTATTCCGGGAGCACTTGGTTTGTGAGAGCAAAATCTTAATTGCATTTTCAATTGGCTTCCCTATCTAATCTACTTCCGGGACTTCACACGCTACAGTGTTTTGTCCCTGGCGATTGGAAGCAGCTCTGGTCCCACTGCTGTTTGCACCCAGGAACTCCAGGTGCGTGCACTTAATCCTAGTATCACTTCCTCCGTTCACCCCAGGAACACGCTTGGGATGAGCTAGTGGAGAATGTGTGAACTTGTGTCTTTTAAGGAGAGGGGCATAGCCATCAGGATGCTAACCATGGTGAGTCTGTGCTTCACCTTAAAGCTTCCAGAAGCTCGTGCTTCTCCTCTGTCTTTGAAAGCCTGGGGGACACAAGGCGTCACACTGTATTTCCAATCTCCCAAGTCCTTGTCAGAAACAGGAAGCTTTAAATGGGACCCTACGGGGGAGAGGGCTTCCAATGGCGTTACCTGGGTCCTTGTAGATGCTGAGCACGCCCTTGAAGTAATGAGGTAAAAATCTCTCCAGTAGAAGCAGCACATCTTCCAGCTCCTCCAGAATCCCCACGAGCAGGAAGTTTTCATTCACGTTCAGCTTGGCCCGCTCCAGTGCCCATTCGCCAGGCTCCCTTGACGAGATGAGAAAGTTGCTTTACATCAAAGGCCCGTGATGGGCAGCAACAACCCATGTAGCTCGTTCTAAAACAGTGCGGTCTTCCCCGATTTCCCTAGCTGAGGTATTTTTCACATGTGCACAGGAGCCAGGGCCTTGGAATGATATGCTTCTCTAAGTATTTAGTAAAAAGACAATATAGGCACAGACACTTAGGTCCTGAGCACATGGTTAGAATAGCTCTTTTTTTTTTTTTTAAATTACTTATTTTATGTATGTGAGTACACTGTCACTCTCTTCAGAGGCATAGAAGACAGCATCGGATCCCATTACAGATGGTCGTGAGCCACCATGTGGTTGCTGGGAATTGAACTCAGGACCTGAGTTCAGTCAGTACTCTCAACTGCTAAGCCACCTCTCCAGACCCTAGAATGGCTTTTTTCGCTGGCTATATCTTTGTAGTGATTAAGACTAGCGTCCAATGGCAGCTGCTAGTCACTGCATCCTTTTAAAGCATTGACGATGTTGGTTTTGTTTGTTTGGGTCACAGAAGGCAAAGGAGGGCCTTTCTTTACAGGTTCAACTTGGAATTTGAGCAAGCCAAGGTCGCTTGAAACACCACCAACAGCAACCCTTTCCTGCTGCATAGAATCAGTGTCAAGGTTCAGAAAAGTGACATTGGTGGAGGGAATCTGAGGAATTGGGGGGCACTTAAGTACACTGTCCAAAGGTTAGGAAACAAAGTGAGACCCATTTTAGGGAAAACACCTCCATCATAACGAAAAAGGAAGTAAATTAACCTCGAATCCTCTCAGCAGGAGACTGATACACTGATCATCAATGTAAATACATGGGGAAAAGACTGCCCAAACCCAGGACGTTGACAACGCCTAGAATTTACATTGTAAGTAGACTTTCATGCTTCAGTAAGCTCAGCAAAAACAACACTCATCATTAAACAGAAGTGAGAACGTAAAAAAAATTAATAAATCTGAGAATGTGTCCCAGTTTAAAGTCAGTGATGCCCCCGTGGCAGGAACACAAACCGGTCTACTCTAGTGGATGTTTTCCCAAAGGAGAACAAGGTTTAGTTCTGCCACATAGTGATTCATTGTTGCAACCCTTTCTCTTCTAGACTGTAGACTTGTCCTTAGAACCGCACATCTGATTTCAGCTATGGTTACTTTAGTATCACCAAAAGAAGGTACTAGGAATGCTTGTGCCTGCCCTGGGGTATGCTGCCTACCCTAGTAAGTCACTGCGTAAACAAGGTTCTGTGCTCAAGTCAGGCCAGCTTGCTCATTGGAAAGCACTCTCTTCTTTCTACAGCATTGGGTCTCAACCTTCCTAAAGCTATGGCACTTTAATACAGATCCTTATGTTGTGGTGACTCCCCCCCACTCCAACCACAAAATTATTTTTGTTGCTACTTCATAACTGTAATTTCCTTACTGTTATGAACCATAATGTAAACATCTGTATTTTCTGGTGGTCTTGGGCGACCCATGTAAAATGGTCAGTTGACCCCCACAGGAGTTACCATCCCTTAAATTGAGAATCATTGTTCTATGGTCCATAGCTCATTAGAGATGCCATCAAACCTGAGTGTTGGACCTGATGTAGCTTTCCAGAGCAGAGATGGGTAACGATCACTGTGGAGGAGCAGGCTGGCCACTGACTCTGGTCTCCACTGTCTTGTAGGGTGAGGGTAACATCTGTGTTTTACGTAGGTGAATGGATTTGGTGAATGGGTGTCCCTGTTACATATCTCTGACGCTTGCCTCACAGAGCCTCACAGTCCCTGTGTGACACTCAGAATGGCAAATGATATTCTAGGAGAGTTACTGCAGTCACGAACTAAATCCCAGAGGGTTGAGGGGCTTCCTGCAGAGGATTTGCAGAGTGCCAGTGTGGCGGGGAGCTTACCCGGTACAGTTGTATGCTTACCTACATCTGGGGTGCTGTCCACAGAAATACGGGATGATGTAAAATAGCCTGGGGTTGGAACACTCGGGGTAGTTTTCCAGAATGCACTCATTGATGTCCTAGGAGAGAAGACACAGCAATGAAGCACTGCGGTCTTAGCACAGCTTTGCTGAATGCCGCAGAATTTTTTTTTTTTTAAATCAACACCTTTTTACTACAAACTCTTTGGCAGACAGAGAATTCACAGACTTCCCAAGAAAACGTTCCCTTTGCGTCTCAGTGTCTGTGTACACTGGCCAGGTCCGTGCATAGCCTGGGCAGGTTGGGGTGTGCCTACTTGGTTGAATACCCTGTGTCCTCATCTGCTGCAGGCTGGGACTTGTGGTTGGGTCAAATGCATGCTAAGGAAATGTCTAATTCTTGTGCTTCACATTGGCTGGCTATCTGCCAGCCCACTGTCCATTAATGTTTATGGAATTAATCCAGTAAGTTTTAATTCTTAATGAATTTTGAGTTAATCACCTACCATTATAGCTAACCCTACATAAGTTGAGTTTCTTTATGTACGCATACATCCGATAAATAATTATGGAGTCTCTAACGGTCTCATAAACGGTTTCTAAATTTCAGAGAAGCTTTACATTTTCTAAGGTTATATTTAAGTGAGAAGATGGCAGGGTTTGAGCATGTAAGCATCGTAAGCATTCCAAGGCAGCAGGGTGGTTCTCAGGTTTTCTCCTCCTTGAGGCTAGACATGGGTTCTGTTAGCACTATAGGGGTTTGCAATAGCCAGTGGTGGAACAGGAACAGAGTGGGTGTGGTTACAGCAGCCCCTGTTGGAGCGGAAGGGTGTAGAGGCAGGCCATTGGCTGCTTGGTAAAAAGGGGATGGAACGAGGGAGGGGCTAGTATGCTATGAGGTCTCAGAAGGCTATGCTCCTATAGGACTCCACAAATAACCCTGCAAGGTCAACCCACGGGAAACCATAAATTTCTAGTTCAGAAGGTGCAGTTAACTAGGTTTCTTTTCTTAGACCAAGGCACCTCCTGAGGGACTACAAGGGGTTCCATTTGAGCCCATTAGGCTGATGAATGATGCTCGTTACAGCCCTGCTAAGGAAATTCTTTGGAAGAAGTAAATAAGAGATGTCTCCTGCAGAAGGTCAAGGGCAGCACTCAGTATCCACTGCTCAAGGGCGTAGACAGAGAGGCTCAAGACCAGGACGTTCAGAAATCAGATCCTGACCAGTTGCGCGGTTCAACTGAGGACCGACTTAGCATGCAGGGGATCAGAATCTAAGCAGGTGCCTTGTTCTGAAGGGGCCCCTCGGTTTCTGGGGACAAGAAAGTCTGCGTGGAAGCACTGGTTTTTATATTCGGCGGGTGACTTTATTATAAGCATCTCTTTGTGGTGAGCCTCTTTTAGCATATACATATTGTAAAATGATCTCACAATTTTGTCTTTCTTTCCATTCTTTCAACTTTTGTTAATTTTTGCATATGGGTGTTTTGCCTGCACATGTATTGCGCATGCCTGGACTCCATGGAGGCCAAGAGGAAGTTGGATTCCTTACTTGGAACTGGAGTTGCAGACGGTTGTGAGCCGCCATGAGGATGCTGGGAAGTGAACTCAGGTCCTTCTGGAAGAGCAGGGCCAGTTCCCCTATCATTTCTTTTAATGTTAATGACTTAAGTAGAAACGGTTTACTTTTATTTCATCTGGATTTTTTGTTTTTCTTAGTGTGTACAAAATCGTGGGTTTTGTTATGAGATCTCCACACACGTATGGCATACGTCCTGCCCCTGTTTGTTACTCACTTCTCCCCGATCTTACTTCCCTCTCAGAGAGTCTCCCTTTTGCTCCTCTCCCTCCCAACACGCACAGACGCTTGCATGTATTTAAATCTAGATTCCGCCTTTGGAGGAAAAAATACGTCCTATTTGGTCTTTCTTCCCCTGCACGCTGTCTTGTTTCTGTGTCCACTTAGAACTCTCTCCTCCAACCCATAAGTCCTTCTAGCTTTATATCCTAGATACACACATACCATGTACTTACACACAGCACACACACACACACACACACACACACACACGTGTTTAAATCTACATCTTCCATATTGAGAGAAAGCATCGTGTAATTTTAGTCTTCCCGAGCCAGGTTTATTTCGCTTAACCTGCTGATCTCTGGTTCCATTCATTTTCTGGCAAACGACCTTTCTTAATTCATCTTAATGGCTGAATAAAATCTGTGTGTGTGTGTGTGTGTGTGTGTGTGTGTGTGTGTGTGTCTGTGTGTGTACACGCACGCGTGCATAGCCTATCACATTTTCTTTACTGGACTCCTATGCTGCACAGGCTGCATCTATTGGTTAGGACAAGATGTGTAGTGGGAAACATGGATGTACGTGCAGAAAGCCCCAAGGGTGTGACGCTGCCTCCCATTTCTTTGAGTATCTGCCTGGGCCTGATGCAGCTATGCCACAGGGAAGTGCTAATTTTAGTTTTCTGAGGAACTCCACGCTGACTTCTGCCATGGCTACACCAGTGTGCGTTCCAGTCAGCAGTGTAGAGACTTCCTCTTTCCCACACTCTAGCCAGCATCTGTCTCTTTATGTCTGCCATTCTGACTGGGGTGGGGGTTGGGGGGGCTGTTCTTTTTTGCTATGCATGTAGTACTTCTATGATAAATGCATGAGAGTTCATTTTTTTAAAAAAAATCATTAAAACTTATACCTAAATTTTCCTTTTAAAAAGATTTATTTATTTTATATATGAGTGTTCTATCTGCATGTACACCTGCATGCCAGAAGAGGGCATCGGATCCCACTACAGATGGCTGTGAGCCACCATGTGGTTGCTGGGAATTGAACTCAGGACCTCTGGAAGAGCAGTCGGTGCTCTCAACCACTGAGCCATCTCTCCAGTCCCCTAAATTTTCTTTTAAATTAGAGTGGGAAGAACGAAGATACAGCCAAGTTGACTTGCCGTATTCCTCTGGACCTTGAATTCTATGCTCCTTGTAATGCCCACCCCTGCCTAAGGCGGGCTCTCTTTTACAGTGAAGACTTGACTCCATTAAAAATTTCCCAGCATTGGGGAAGTAGAGAAGATACTTCAAAGAGCACACTGAGGACACCTGGCCATTCCGTCTGCACTCAAAGCTGTAAGAATCAAACCTACCTGGAATTTATCCTAATCAAATCATATAAGCATTTAATTCAGAAGCTCAACAAATTCCCCCCAAAATGGCTTATATATTTTTGTCGCTTATAGTTTTGGGTGAGAAGGAAGTCTGAGTTCTGGTCTCAGGTCTTCAATAGCTGTGTATCCTTAGCAAAATGATGATGCCCAGTTTCCTGAGCCCATTTTCCTCATTCGTAGGACACGGTGGATGGATGTGCCTGGTCCCCTAAACCAGGCTCTTTATGGCAAAGAACTGGAGAAGGTGCTTATTCTTTGACTCAAGAACTACGTGTGAACAATTGCACTCATTCAGCGTTTCCCATCTATACATTTCCACCTCTCAGAGAAGACTGTTTCGGGAAAGTGCTGATGCTAGCAGACCCCACTGGAGCTCCTGTAGGTACCGCTGGCTAGTAGTGGGGTCCTGGGCAAACATTTATACCTCATAGGCTCAAGTTCCTCATCTGTAAAATGGGGACAATATTTGCCCCACACGCACTCAGGTAAGATTAGAAGGTATGTATGCCCTTCATGTTATCTACCATTCAGTGTTGGGGTCCAGACACCTCCCACACACAAAGGGCTCGAGTGCATATTCTACATTCCACAGCAGACCTGGCCTCCAGGTTATCCCGGCATGCCTCAGTCCCTACTGGTTGCAGGGCATGGATGACCTACCCAGCCCTCTGCCTTGAACTTTCCACCCAAGGCTGAGATCTCCCTCCCCGAGAAGGTCTTCCTATACAATGTAGACATTTTGATCTGCCCTCCCCCCTCCTCCCTTCTCTTCTTCCCCAGAGCATGTTTTCTCTTCCCCCTTTCCTCTATCACCCTTCCCAGGGTGACTGCCCTGGCCTCATTCTTTGAAACCAGGGAACTAGCCCCAAGAGCAGCTTCTAATAAGCCCGCCTAATGCTATATTCTAATCTTACTAGAATCGGCTCATTTCACCCATAGAGAAATAACTTCTCGTAGCTAGTCATATTATGCCATCTTATCTGTGCTTTCATTCTTCTGGATTCCTTTTCCCTTCAGTGGTACGTATAGGTTATGCGCAGTTTTAAAACAAGGACCTCTGCCAACTCAGAGAAAACAGGAAGAAAAATATGCAAATATGAAATGTATAATTTGTGGGTTTTTTTTTTTGTGCGATTGGTTGGCAACAAACTAATAACATTGAGCAAAAGCAGGCAAAAAAAAAAAAAAATCCCCCACCGATCCCCCACCCCTCCTCCACCGCTGCAGCGCTTTTGACTTTCAGCTTGTGACTTCCTACATGAAAGCCACAGACAATGTGGATTTAAAAAAAATAATAATAAAACTTTCCAATATAGACTTAAGAGAGATTGGGAGTGGATCTTCCCACTCTAAATTACAGACATTAGAGGAGAGTTCAATGGTAAAGGACATGCAGACGGACGATTTCTTGTTCGGGCTCTAACTGCAGCAGCATTAGAAATGGAAAAGGGAAGAATTGCTGAGCCCATTCACCAAGGCTTTAAAGCATTCTTGACCCACAGGTGAGCAGTGGCAGCCAGAGAACACATTTGATGGGTTAGTCAATTTAGATAAGTGGAATGAATCTGATCTAAGTCTTATTGCAAACACTGCCTCATAAGCTTTTTATTTCAAACCTTACAAAAAAAATGACCTGCACTGGAGGAATCAACCAGGACTTCTCAGTAAGGTTTTATAGACTTCGAGGGGCGGGTGGTCATACGCCCTCATTTCCCACTCCATGCTCCGGTCCTGCCAGAATCACATCACCAGCGATGCCTTCCTTCCAGAGCGTGTGGGAGGTGTCCTCTGGAGCTGGTCTGCCCACAGCCCTTCAGAGAGTATCACCTGAGGAAGTAGCTCTTTGTTCTACTACAAGTGCCATGGAGCAGTGCATGCTAACACCTACTTTGGTGTCTGTGTGGTCTTTTCTGCCACCTGAGACCCTGGCTATATGTTGGGATGCAGAGAAAGACTGCTCTGGGTTAAAAGGGCATCATTCTGCTTTTGCTAGGACCAATATTCCTATTTGCTGTGGGAACTAGTTCAGCTCAGCTCTGAAATCCTACTTTGCTTTGGTTGCTCTGATAAACAGTCTGACTAATAGCAACTTGGATAGAAAGGGTTCATTGGCTTCCACCCCCACATCAGAGTCATCACTGTTCCTGGCTCCCACCCCTACATCACTGAAAGGAGTCAGGGCAGGTTCCAGGTTCAAGCCAACCCCATTCTAAGAACATTCAGGGTTGGAGCTTTGTGAACCCACTTAGTCCTTGCACTGCTGCCCACTTTTCTGTCATTGTAACAATGTACCGGAGAGAAACAATTAACAGAAAGAATTGTTTAGTTTGTTTCAGGGACACTCTGAGGTTTCAGTCCATTGCTAGAGACCTGCAGCAAGCTAGAACACTACAGTAAGAGGGTGTAAAGGAACAAGCCTTAGAGCAGCCAGAAAACAGAGAGATGGTGGGAGAAGGGACTAGGGTCCCAAAATATCCTTCGATGACACATTCCAGATGACCTACATTCTCTACCTAGACTCTATCTTCTGCCATTTCCTAGAAGTTCGAACAGCTGGGACCAAAGCCTTGTCAATATGTGAAATTCTGAGGAACATAAATACTTTGGTTTTGGACCTCCAGGACAAGAGTCTGAGGTGCATGTTTTACTTATCAAAGCAGACCTAGCCTCCAGGTTCTCCCAGCATCCCTCAGTCCCTACCTAGCATACTCTGCTCCAAACCCTAAACTTTCCAGCCCAGGGATTGGGCTGTTCTACCCCCAGAGGTTCCTGCTTATATAATCCAGACATTTTAGTAACCCCCCTTTCTGTGCAATGTGCTCTTTCTTTCTCTCTCTTCCCCCTCTCCTCTCCCTTCTTGTAGCGACTTCCCTGGTCTCCTTCCTTGGGGCCAGTGAACTCTCCCGTCCCAGAGCAGCTTCCCAATAAACCTGCATTTAATTTAATCTAATCTGGCTTGAATTGGCTCATTTCGCTGGTGGAAAAATAACTTATCAAACCTCCCTTATTATCTTAATGGGATCTTGGAAAATAATTAGTTCCTGCTGTCCACTTATATCCTTAAACTAAAAATGAGTTGCTGGGCATTGGTGGAGCACACCTTTAATCCCATCACTCAGGAGACAGAGGCAGGTGGATCTCAGCTCCAGGCCAGCCTGGTCTACAGAGTGAGTTCTAGGCCAGCTTGGGCTACACAGAGAAACCCTGTGTTGAGAAACAAAAACAAAAACAAAAAACAAACAAACAAAAAAAAAAAACCAACCCAACACTAACAACAAGAACAAGAACAACAGCAACCTTTGTGCTGGTTTAAATGAGAAGGCGCCCCATCCCCAGCCTCAGGAATTGGAATACTAATTGGTAGTACTGTTTAGGGAGGTTTGGGGGTGTGGCCTTGTTGGTGGAAGTAAGTCACTGGGGGTGGTTCTGAGATGAAACGTCTCATTCCACTTCCAGTTAGCTCTCTCCACTTTGTGCTGGCATTTCAAGATGGGGGTTCTCAGCTTACCATTCCTGCTGGCCTGTCATGTTGTCCTACCATGGTAGAGCCCTACCCCTCTGGAATTGTGATGCCAAATAAACTCTTCCATAAGCTATACTTGGTTACTGTGTTCTCCCACAGTAACAGAAAAGTAACTGGTACCAGTCCCCGATTTTAAGACCCCCAAATTGACTTTATCTTTCTGTTACTTTAATAGAGATAATAATCAAAAATATAAAACTGTAAGCTTGGCCCAGAGAGGGGCACCATTAGAGAGTGTGGCCTAAATCTGTCACTGTGGGTGTGGGCTTTAAGGCCCTCATCCTAGCAGCTTGGAAGTCAGTCTGCTAGCAGCCTTCAGACCAAGATGTAGAACTCTCAGCTCCTCCTGCACCATGCCTGCCTGGATGCTGCCATGCTCCTGACTTGATGATAATAGACTGAACCTCTGAACATGTAAGTCAGCCCCAATTAAATGTTGCCCTCTATACAAATTGCCTTAGTCATGGTGTTTGTTCACAGAAGTAAAACTCTAACTAGACAAATACACTTTGACTCAAGTCATGCTGCAACATTTTTACATGTAAAAATGTCTATAAATTTTAAATGTGTGGGTTTCTTTTCTTTTCTTTTTTTGGCATATATTCTTGCCTGGGTGGGAAATCTTTTTCTATCATGCCTATGGCAAACCAACGGGAAAATCTCCTCTCACTAAATCAGTCAGTTCATCAGCTGCACAGCATGGCTGCCTCACCAGCAGGAACCCAGCTTCAGCCACGGTCCATATCTCAGAGAAATGAGGAGGCATGCTGAGGCAGAAGTTCCAGATAAGGCAACATGGGAAAACAGTACATAGACTAGTGAATGACTCTGGGCTCTTGCTGCATTTTAGAAAGGCGCATGAAATTCAAGCCTGCAAAAAGCAGTGAGGAGCAGACATTCTGGGCCTTTCACACACCCTCCAAGCGCAGTCCCAATCAAGAAAACCCTCCTATGCCAAACATAAGGGAAACCTATGAGGGTGACCTAACCATTCATTCTCTTACATGTCTAAGGAAAACCAGTTGTGCCTGGGATTAGTCATCATTTGGGATAGAGTTCCTGCTGGGAGGATCGATTCTTCCTCCTGAGGCTTCAGGATCATAACCAAGATCAAAAGTAGCTGTTGGGTAATATTCAGAAGGCCACTACAGACAGAAGACAAGAGATGAGTGTGGTTTGAACAAGACCGATGCTGAGGTCTCTACAGCTATGGAGCACGGGAAGGCGAGAGACAGGCAGAGGGTCTGTCTTGTATTAAGGCACAGGAAGAGAGCAAGAGATCTGACCGTGACTGTGTGACAGACAGGCTCTGACCACCTGTTATTCATTGGTCCCGGGATCTCTACATCATCATCTACTTGAGGTGAATGTCTTAACTATGATTAGCCATCATCATCTACTTGAGATGAATGTCTTAACTATGATTAGCCATCTTGTTCAGCAGGGACAGAGCCATGCACTGTGTCACCAGGATTACCGCTCCCTTCTCTAACACCCATGATTGTTAGGATTAGTTAGGGTTTCACTGCTGGGAACAGACACCGTGACCAAGACAACTCTTATAAAGGACAACATTTAATTGGGGCTGGCTTACAGGTTCAGAGGTTCAGTCCATTATCATCAAGGCGGGAGCATGGCTGCATCTAGGCAGACATGGTGCAGGAGGAGCTGAGAGTTCTACATCTTCACCTGAAGGCTGCTAGAAGACTGGCTTCCAGGCAGCTAGGATGAGGGTTTTAAGCCCACGCCCACAGTGACACACCTACTCCAACAAGGCCACACCTCCGAATAGTGCCACTTCCTGGACTAAGCATATCCAAACCATCGCAATGACGGAGTGGATCTTACTGTCACCTTCCCCTGTGCCCTCGAGGGGATTCACACTCCCAAGGCATGTAGGGAGTCTACGCTGTTTTCGGATTCCTCTCCTGACTCCCACTTACAGAAAAGTCCTCTTAGGTAGAATGGCCTCATAAATGTGTGCATACTAAGAGATCTGACAAGGTGCAACTCCAGGATATGTGCTCATTGACTCAACAAAATGGTAACAACGTGGGCAAGGAAAGGAAGGCAGAACTGAGTATCTAGCACCACAGTCATAGAAGCTTGTGGCAGGGATGAGATGTATTCTGGGAAATTTACATTTTTTACAATTTGTCAAAAGATTGAAGTGTAGGGTATCTGGCAGTAAATCCTATTGCTTCTGGAATTTTTAGCCAGGGCCACTGAACTCTCTCCAATTCTATGGCTAAAACTGGGCCTGAAAATGAGAGACCTACGACCACTAAAACATGTCATGCACACAGAGGGGCCAGTGTGGCTTGGGGTTGGGCAGGACACTAGGAACCCTGCCCTCCTCAAGGTAAGTTATTATCTTTTGCTCAGATCTATCAATTGGGCATTGTGTAACACCTTATCTGATGGAAAGTTTCAAAATCTGAAAATCTCTAGCCAGTAAACTGAGCTCGAGATCATTTGGTCATTCACGTGACCTATCTCTTTTCTTTTTCTTTTTAATTTTATTTTTCCTGGATATTTTATGTATTTACATTTCAAATGTATCCTCCTTTCCCTCTCCCATACCTCCTCCCCTCCCCCTTGCTTCTGTGAGGATGCTTCCACTCCCACTCGCCCACTCCTACCTCAATGCCCTGGCATTACCCTACAATGGGGAAACGAACCTTTATAGCACCAAGTGCATTTCCTCCTATTGATGCTGGACAATGCCATCCTCTGCTACATATGTGGTTGGAGTCATGGGTTCCTCCGTGTGTACTTATTGGTTGGTGGTTTAATCCGGGAGCTGGTGGGGTCTGGTTGGTTGATATATTGCGGATGCTTCATTCCTTCTCAGAAGGAAGAACAAAATACTCATGGGAGGAAATGCAGGGACCAAGAGTGGAACAGGGACTGAAGAAAAGGCCATCCAGAGACTGCCCCACCTGGGGTCCCATTCCATATGCAGCCACCAAACCCAGTCACTATTGCTGATGCCAAGAAGTGCTTGTTGGCAGGAATTAGATATGAGAGGCTCTACCAGAACCCTACTGATACAGATGAGGATGGTTGCAGTTAACCATTGGACTGAACAAGGGGACCCCATTGGCGGAGTTAGAGAAAGGACTGAAGGATCTGAAGGGGTTTGTGACACCATAGGAAGAACACCATGTGACCTAACTCTGTATCCCGTTTCTGCCCAGCGTTTGGTGCAATATGATCCCGTTTTACAGCTTGTGCCTGGGCTTCTGTCCCAGACGTCTTCTTTGTACCCCTGGTTCCTCTAGATCAATGGTTCTCAACCTGTGCGTTGTGACCCCTTTAGGAAGTCAAATGACCCTTTCACGGGGGTCGAATATCAGATAATCTGCGTATCAGATATGTTACCTATACATTAAGATTCATAACAGTAGCAAAATTACAGCTATAAGGTAGCAACAGCAATAATTGTATGGTTGAGGGTAACTACGGCATAAGGAACTCCACGAAAGGGTCGCAGCATTAGGAAGGCTGGGAACCACTGCCGTAGATTCTAGAAGAGGGTTCTTTGCTTTTATCCCTGCCTCCCAGGTTAGGAAGAGATTCTTGTCCCTGAATATCATGTCTATCGCCGGGCATGGTTAATAGCATACGCTCTTGAAATGGCCATCTCCTGGATTCTGGGCATTTTCTGGATGCCACTAACCCCATACTGTGTCACTTATACCTCAACTTGCCAACTGCCTACTGTGGCTGCTGCGGTGTGGACATTTGGCTCTTGGGTTCCACCCCAGGACTGACCCCGTCCACCTGTGGGAGCTGGTGACTGGAGGGCTGAGGAGGTACCGTCTCATTAACCTGTCATGACTCCTCATTCCTAGGAATAAAGCGTGCCTCATAGGAAAAAGAGAACAGAAACAACACCAACAACTACAGGGTTTATTGCCTTTCTCCTTCCTAAGTGGGGTACAGGCTATCGAGGGTTCTGTTATTCCCACCTAACCTCTCACGAAAGAGGCGTCACCTACCCCAAGTTATCAGAAGGAAGGGTCGCTTTCTTCCATGCCCAGGAGTGGTAAGAGCTATGTAGCACCCCTAGAATCCCAAGAATCATGAAAAAGCTGGGTGTGGTGCTACACGCGCTCAGGGCTGGAAGGCAGGGACAAGGGGCTCCTGGGTATTGGATGGCCAGCAAGTTTAGCCTACCGGTGAGTTCCAGTGGCTCGGTAAAACATGCTGCAGAGCAATTGAGGGAGACACCTGAGGCTGACCTCTAACCTTTGTGAGCATACACACTAGTGTCCTTTCCCAACACACACACACACACACACACACACACACACACACACACACACACACACACACACACACACAGCATAGCATCTTTTACTGAGAAGAAATTTAAGGCCCAGTGAGATGGTTTAGTATGGAGACTCATGTGTGCCTGGCTGACAGTCTGAGTTTAATTCCTTAGAACCCATGGAAGGTGGGGAAAAAAGAAGAACCAACTCCAAAGGTTACCCTCTGACCTCCACATGCCCACCTCAAACCCAATACCCCCGCCTCTCTTCCCTCCCCCCTCTTTCTTATATAAACGCACTCACGCACCAGATCATACACACAAAAATAATGATTTTGGTCTCTAATGTCACTACTGCATATTTCCAGTGAAGTGTACTAATTCTTGGATTATTTCAGTTGTCATCATGTACTGTGAATGAATAGAGAGGTCCTTTGAGTCTATAAAAAGCTAGAGACCCCAATCCGGCCTTCAGAGAGGCACACTGCCGAAAGGTGGGGTGCTAAGCTTGCTTTCCTAACTGAACTCTCAAAATCTTCAGGAATGCTACCCGCCAGATCCAGGCGCTGTTCGGGGCTCCAGGGTAGGAAGGGCAAGTAGGTATGTAGACTTTTGCCAGCCATGTGGTTATTTTATTAAGCAAATCAGTGTCTACAGATTCTAGTCTAAACCCACTGGTCCCGACCCAGTTTTGTACAAACATTTTCAAAGGTAAAGTGGAATACATTAGCAGTCACTAGATCTCATAATTATAATGATTTTGGCTGATAATCCCTTTCCTACTGCATCTGTCTCAAGCATTAACACAAAGAATGTCTTTAAACAGAGGTCAGCCCTGGTGGGAGTTACTTATTAAACCATTAGAGATACTCTGTACCAAGTGGGATTTTGAAGGACCTTCCTCAGACAAGAAATGTCTTGGTGAAAACATGCAGTGCATAAATTTTACAGAATCGTCAAATGGAAGGACTGAAATTTAGTAACTGATGGAAAGAATGCTGAACAAAAAGAGGTTTAAACTGGCCCTGGTGGCAAAGGCCTGTACTCTCAGCTATGTTGAAGGGTGTGAGTCAGGTTCCAAGTTCAAAGCTTGCCTGGGCTGTAGAGTACGTTCAAGCCTGGGTCACTTATTAAGACCTGGTCTCAGAATAGACGATCAAAAGAGGGTTGGGATACAGCCCAGCACTGGCGTGCTTGTCTAGTGTGTGAGGCCTCTGTTCAGTTCTAATATTGACTTTCTGTAGTCTGTGGCCCATGTTTCTCGCCCTCTTCTGTCCTTCCTTAGGAGTTACATGGTTACTACCTGCTGGATCCCTGAGCCCTTAGTCCAGAGCCAGGTGTTAGTACTTCTCAGCCCACGGATGAGGACAAGGAGCAGAATGTACACCTGTCCAGAAGCAGCAAACCAGTCTGCTTCTAGCTGCAGGTCTGAGGCACTGTTCTTCACCTCCTGAGGCCTCGGCTTCATAAGCCCACAGCTGCAGGCAGCCTGTGTTGCTTCGTCTCTCTAGAGGCCGGAGGAGCTGGTTCCCATGGCGCCTGGTCTGACATCAGCACCTCTACCCTTTACCCATAAACCCATTCCTGGTAGCCACAGTCTGGTTCTTCCCCAGTGGAATGGCTTCACTACTGCTCACCGTGCTTCTCTTGGGCTTCCTCTTTGACCCACTACTTATTCCTGTGATACGTTTGGGAGCCGAGGGGGTGAAAATTCACCATACCGCAGGCAGGCCGTGTGGCTCCAGTGAGGTCTGTTGAGGGAGCCTTGCTCAGCAGGGGCACAGGTGACCCCCAGGTCTACGGAGTACAACCTTTTGGAAATACGCCAAGTCTCTGCCAAGGCCTCATGCACACTGACCGGAATGGAGCGATTTTGCCCTTCATAGATCAGAAAGCTTAAGGTAGACACCAGTGTGATTCTGGCCATTCCTTCCACAGGTACTGTGGACACCCACGCCACAGGAACGACTGCTGAGCTACAAGTCACTTCCACGGTGTCATAAAAAGCTTCAGTCGCTTGAAGTATGCCAGGGCTACAAAACTTTTTATCGAGTCTGCTCTCGGTAGTCCATTACATAGTCTAAATTTCTAGACAGAGCTTTCTCTGGGTGTGAATAATACACACCCAGTGCCAGACAAGCACTTTATCGAAGTCGTCTTTGGAGATGATGACATTTTTATGTAAATCGAGCTACGCTTTAGGAAATCACCACGGGGATCTGGACATCTGATAAAAAGCTTTTAGAGGATGTTACCCGATTTTCAGTAAACAACATCATAAAAATTTCAGGAGCAAAGTAAAGTCCAGAATACAACTACAAATCACTTTAAAGCCTAAAAAGAAGTAACGTTCTTCAACGACAGTACAGGCAGAGGTATATTTTTGGTAGTATTTGAACAACCGAAATGCCATGTGCTGATCTATAATCCATCCTCCGCTGGAGGAGGCAACTTTCAGATGTGGGCTCCATTTGGGGGAATAATGGCTGGGGTTTCTGGGACTCTGGTCCAGAGAAGCCCAGAGAGAGCCAACCAGCAGTTTTGTGACCTTCACTAGTGCTCCCAAGGCATACGCACCCCTGGGCTCCAGTGTCCTTTTGCCAGGGATTCTAAGCAGCAAAGGGCTGGTGGCTGCTTCTATCTGTAAAGGGTTGTAGTGGTTACACTCGGAAACATACAGTCCAGAGAGATAGTTGTCCTACTACTGATTCATACTTCGATGCTGATAAAATCTTTAAAATAAACAGGGGGTCAGGTTTATAGAGTCCCGCTTCCTCCACTTCTTTATGTAGTCACATAGAAAATGGGCGAAGGGGGTCACAGAATAATTTCATGAATGGACTGCCCCAGGATCCCATGGCCTCTACCACTGGATAGAGAATTTCCCATTAGAAAAACAAAACAGAACAACAACAACAACTACAACAACAACAACAACAGTGGAAATGTGTTGAGAACTTTTGTTGCCACATCTAAGAATTTGGAATTTGGGCTCAGACGAGGAAGTTGGCTCAGATGAGAATATTAGAAACAGTGATCATGGGGCTTTGTTTACTGCTTTGCTGAGTTACTACCTCATGTGATCTCTTTGCCTACTACTTTACTTAATTACTATCTTGTGAGATCTCCTGTTTACTATTTCGCTTGATTACTTCGTTTTTGATCTAAGAACTGACCATGTTTTTTTTTTTTTTGTTGTTGTTGTTTTGTTTTGTTTTTTGATGCACCTAGAATGATATAAAAGCAGGCTAGAGAGAAATAAGTCTGCTTCAGCCTCAGCACTGGCTGGAGTCATGTTATAATTTTGCCTGTTCTTCTTCTTTTTCAATCCTCACTCCCTCCCTTGACACCCTATTGACTGACTGAGCTGACTTGGTCAGATATGCATTGTAAAGGGCTGGGAAGGTGGTTCAGTGGTAAAGGGCTTACTATATAAGCACAGTGACCTGGGTTCCATCCCTAGCACTCACATAAAAAGCTAGATGCTACGGTGCATGTTTGTAACTCCAGCGCTGGTTGGGAGAGGGCAGAGGCTCACCGTGTAGCCAGTCCAGTGAAAAGACAGAGCTCCGGGTCCAGTGAGAGATCCTGCCTCAAAAAACAAGGAGGAAGAGCAACAGAAAACACCTGATACATATGCATGCACATGGATGAGTGAGCACACGCATGCGCACACACACCACAGGTGTGCACACACATACGCACACTGGCAAAGAGGCAGCACATTTCAACTAACCCTTGACTGTGCTCTCTCTAATACCAGAGGGCAAAGGTGCTTGCCTGTTAGAGAAGAGATCAAAAGGACAATAGCTGCTCAATTTCAAAGTGGAAAGAAGCACATTTTTGGCCTACCATCATTTCTCTGTTTAAGAGAGGTTCCCAGGGTTGTGCAAGCGTCAGCTCAGGGTAGTGTTTCCTGGAGACGGTACTGACCAGAACAAGCAAGCTGAAACAGATTCACTCTCCCAGCAGGAAATACACTGAGTGTAAGAATGACTGGAATTTCTGGGCGAATCAAGTGTGTTCTTGAATACCATAAAAGTTATTTATGAGCCCTTTGGGACCCACAAGTTTCTAAAAGCCACAGACACTGTCTTAGCATTTTGATGATGTTGTCTTTCCAGCTGAAGAAGTCCACATTCCTTTATCTTTCTTTCACATCCAATAGTCTAATAGTTTTGGTTCAAAGATACAAAACAAACCACAAAAGTCACACTTTCAACTTCTGGTTATCTAGACTATAAACAGCGTGCTTGTGGATATTTTTAAGGCCATGGAGTCTCAAACTCAAAGGCCTAGGATGAGATTCGTGAACAAATGTTGAAAGCAAATACGATCGTCACTTTGAATTAAACTGGGAATTTCCACTTCCTTAGGATCACGGATAACTAATTGTATGTGCAATGGAGGTTCACCTAGGTATTCTGTGACCATTTAAGATGTTCCATACTGTATAGCAAAAAGCAAATAAAAATTCCCAGGGGGAACATACTGAGTAGAGTTGCCCTTAGATGTAATTACTCTTGCGCTCTGCCCCCTGGTTTGCTTGTTCATTCATTAACAGCCTATGTGTTCTTGTCTCTGCTCCCTCCTCCTCTTTCTCCCCTTCTCTTCTTCTTCCTCCTTTCTTGTTTATCTCCTTTTCTTTTCTCTGTACCAGAGATATAAGGCAAAGACAAGCATTTTCTATAGCCTTAGCCACTGTCTTTCTCCTTAAACTTTCTTGGGCTTTTTCTCAGGTACCACCTATCTTTCACCTACTGCTGCAACCCTTCAGTATAGTTCCTCATGTTGTGGTGCCCCTTAACCTTAACATTATTTTATTGCTACTCTATAACTGTAATTTGCTACTGTCATAAATTATAATGTAAATATCTGATATGCACAATATCTGAGGTGACCCACAAGTTGAAAACCACTGAATTAGACTTTGTTCCTGATTCTATCACCAGCCTTGGTTCTCCCTTGTTTCTCTACTCTAGGATGAAATGGGGCTGGATTTGATGTGAGGGGAATGTCCACAAAATAAAGCCCTTTTATTATCTTGCTGAGTGGGATTTGTGTCTTACAGCCACTGGATGCTCTCTCTTATCCCATGCAGCTACTTTTAAGGACACATACATTTATAATGCTTCCTTCGGACCATTAAAAAAAAAATCCTAAGATTTAAAATTGTCTTCCTAAGAAAGCATAGCTAAAACTCCATTTCAGAGTTGGACGTTACACTGCCCTGTGGATTGCTGTCTATATGTAGGTGAGGGCAGGTACAAGATAAGAGGAGAGCCTATGACTGGGCAGTGGAAAAGGAAGGCAGGCTGAGAATTTTAGAGACGAGAACAGAGAGTACAGCAAGACAGAGGAGAAGACAGAAAGGAGACTGCAAGGTGGAACCTATAGGAGAGGAAGAGGATCCAGAACCACACAGACCTGGGAGCCAAAGTATTGGGAATTTCTTAGATAGACGATTAAATATTGAGTAGGGTGCGTCTGCACCATCTAGGTGTGTAGCCTGTGTTTATATCAATTGAGTTTTGAGTTCTTTGTGCGGGCATTTTGTAGGTTGAGAAATTACAAGCCTCTAGAGTTTCGATTTTACCAGGTTACAGGGATTTGTGACAGCTAACCACAGGGAGTAGATGGCTGGGAATGTGAGTAGGATCCGCAACAAGAGAACTGCAAGATGAGTGGTCACTCCATGCAGCTAGCCATGGAGGCAGCGAGGCTGCCTAGGACAGAGAGTTGCCAGCAAGTATGGCATGGTGCTTTTTAAATATTTCCCGCTATAGATGGTGCCCAACATGGGGCAGGAATCCACTGGAAATTTGGGACACTTGGCCTATGAGTTAGAGATTTAGTCTGGGGGATCAGAGTGCAGTCGAGTCTGAGCAGAGTCAGGTCATGTGATGGTTCAGGAGCAGGAACCTTGAAACAAAGACAACAAACAGTTTCTGCTCACAGGCTCTGAGGTCCCCGCCGTGAAAAGAACAGGCTGTTCTGGGCCACAGAGAGCTAGAGAATGGAAGCTGCCTGCTTCCTTAGCAGATGTTGATTGGAGTACGATTTACTTCAAAGGCTGGTTTATTTGCTTTTAGGATAGATTTACATATAGATTTTGTCTGAATCATGTTGGGGAATTTCACCTTTGGTTCAGCACTAGGATAGGGAAAAATTACTGACTCCAAGTAGAGAGCAGTGATAACTGCCTGCTGTGAACAGGTATTTATGGATGCCTGTGGCTCAAAAGGCAGAGAGCATGACGGAGAGATGGTATAACAGGTATTAATGAATAGAAGCCTGTCGCTCCGGGTAGAGAGCACCACAGATAGATGGTACAATAATGAGTCTATGGGAAACTCATATTCTCTGTTCATAGGCTCTACAGGAATTTTGGTTTAGTTTCCTGACATGACAAATTAGAACAGGCCTAAAATAGGCTCATATAGTAGTTACTCAGTAGTTCATTTATTTTGCATTTTTCTATTATCAAATAAGTAGGATTATGAGGTTTCTGGTTGTTGTATTATTCCTCTGGAGGAGAAGGCAGGACACAAGCTTTCCTGGTTGCCAACTGAAGGATATGCTGATGTGGGAGAAAGGTTTTGCCTTTGTGTTTGTAGAAAAGGCGATTAGACTCTGGACACCTTCCAGAGTTACATGGATCAGATTTAATAGAGGCAGACCACCTGAATATAAATTCAGGTGAATCAAACAAAAGCTATTCTTTGTGCCATTCCTCACACGGCACAAATGAAGACTTATGATTGGAGCAGAATTTCATCCTAACTAGTCTGAACACCCTACACAGACTGATACAATCCATACAGATAGCTCGATGATACTAAAATTTTGTTTTGAGATTTGTATAATACAGACTACACAGCCTTGGTGAGTCTCAATGTCAGACATGCTGAACTGGCCTGCTTGAACTCCTGATCTCAGGGACTTTCAGCTGGATCCAGTCAGGACAGACATCAGAGACTACAACAATCGTTGGTGTGGCCTTCTTAAGGCTAACCAACTCCCCCATTTTTCCTTAGCCTCCCTTCTCCTCAAAGATATCTCAATGCCCATATACAGCTGGAAGTAGTTATAAGAGTTGTTGTCCTGGTTCCCTGGACTTGAGGATCTGGAGGTGGTTGTCTTTCTGGGGAATTTAGAAATGATCGTGATTTGAACAGGGAGGAAATAGCTAGAATTGATTGTGTAGCCATAATCACTTGGTAGAAATCTTTATAATAGTTACTAAGGTGAAGCTATAATTTCTTACTTTGATATGAAATTTATTTTGATACAAATTTAAGGTTTTCATTGGTAAACATTTCTTATGGATATAAAATTGGGAAGACTGATGCTCCAACTTCCTGACATACAGGGGCTGTCTAGGTAGGCTGCTGTCTCTACAACTTGTCTCAGTTCTGGAAGCTGTGTTAGGCTTCCTATATTTTTAGATAATAATAGTTGTTCTCAAATTTCTGAAGGGGTTGAAGACTAGATATACTTTCATAGCAAACCTAGGCTATTTAGCTTTGAGAGAATATATTTGAGAAGATAGTTTTCAGATAGTATACAAGCTAAAACAAGGACATAACATGGGATTATAAGTCTTTTTAAAGTTAGGGTAGATAACAGTGTTCTATTCAACTGACAGAAATGATGGGTTGGACGTTAGATATATCTTATACTTTATAATTTACAAAGTGGTAATAGTTGTTTTCAATTTATATTTGAGAGGAAAGAGCCCTTTAACTGAACAACAAAGGGAAAATGTGGACTGCTGTCTATATGAAGGTGACAGCAGACACAAGAAGAGAGCCTGTGATTGGGCAGTGGAAAAGGAAGGTGGGTTGAGAGAGATGAGTACAGAGAGTACAGAAAGACAGAGGAGGAGACAAGATGAAACCTATCGGAGAGGAGGAGGAGCCAGAACCACACAATCCTAAGAGCCCGTAAGTATTGGGGATCTCTTAGATGATGAAATAATAAGTAGGGTGCGTCTGCCCCACCTAGGTGTGCACTTGTGTTCCTATCAATTGAGTTTTGAGTTCTTTGTGTTTTGTGGGTTGGGAATTTACTAATATAAATCTGACTGATAAATTTCAAACCTCTAGAGTTTTCATTTTACTGGGTTATGAGGGTTTGTAACAATTAACCACAGGGGCTGGATGGCTGGTAATGTGAGCAGGACCCACTACGAGAGAACTGTGAGATGGAGGTGGTGAGGCCTCCCGGGGCCAGAGAGTAGCAGGTGATAACATGGAATAGCTTTTTAAATATTTCCTGCTACACTACCCCAACCACCAAAACAGTGTTTCTGCTCGTAGCACTCCCTCAGTAGCTTAAGTATTTAGAGGAATTTCTGCACCCTGCACTCAACTCTACCACAGTGGTCCTGAGAGCATGGTCTCCTGAACTCTGGAAGGACCCTGACAACTTCCAGGGGGTCAGACACTATATTTGGGATAGTACCAAGTCAATTTCTGTCTTTTGGCCAGTAGCCACATAAATGGCTCACATAAGGCAGCAGGGACGCAGTTACTAGCCGTGGTGATATTCTTAATAACAACATTTCCAATGATAATGATATAACCAGTTTCTCTTGAGAATGCTCTTGGTGGAACCAGTAAAAAATTGTTCACTGTACCACACGCCATGCCATGAGCACTCATGGCTTTCATGCAGCTCTGCTATTGCCCCTGAGCAGTTTGGGGTAGTCTAAGAACAATGCTTCTTGGATCAAGATGCTTGAGTGTTTGGGGGAAAAGGAGGAAAAAGAAACAAAATATTCCAATCACCTCCGAAATCGTAAAAATCTATGATAAGGAATATATGTATTGGCCTAATGTACTGAATAATAAGCTTTCTCAGTGCCTTTAGTATCTGCCATGCTTGTTACATGAGTTACCTGAGATCTCTGGTCACAGGGACACTGCAGGCACTGCTGCTGCTGCTGCGGCTTGCTGTCAACCTTCAGAACTTTAGAAGACTCTAGGTAACAGTCTAATGAACTGGGGCTGATGGGGCCGGAGAGATGGCTCGGAGGTAAGAGCACTGGCTGCTTTTCCAGAGGACCCAGGCTCAGTTCCCACACTCCTCACATAACAGCTCATAACTAACTGTAACTCCAGTTTCAGGGGATCCAACACCTTCACACAAACACATCTCTATCTGTATCCATATCTATCTATCTATCTATCTATCTATCTATCTATCTATCTATCTATCTATCTATCTATCTATCTATAGATATATGCCAAACACTAATGCACCTAAAATAAAAATAAATTTTAAAAAAGAGTCTGATGAATTGTTTTCTATTAAGGATTATATACTCTGAATTTACCCACTGAACTTTTAGGAGAGCTCTGTGGATCCCAGTTTAAAATATCTGCCATTTGAGTCTTGATATACTAATATGTACTGTTTCTCCTTGTCTTCTTACTGTATTTTATACTTAGTTCTTTTAGCATCCCTCCCCCAACTGGACACAGTTTGTAGCATTTGTCTGTGTGTTTGCTATCTGTTTCAGCTCATGGAATGGGCTCTCTATGAAGGGTAAGAAGCCTTGCTGAGGGCTCATGAGTATCCAGCCTGTAGTGCATATTCAGCCAGCAACCATCAGGTGAATAACCAGACACAACCAGCTGCCCTGCCTTGGTCTACATGGAGTCAGGAGCTCTTGTCTTTCTGTATTTAGCCCCTGCATCTAATGTTATCATATTTATGCCTCCTAAGTGCTGTAGTAGCCAACCTTGTTATTTAATCTAAATTGTCTTATGGGAAGGTGATGCATTGAAAGAACTCATCGAGGGGTGAGCCAGATCTCTCAGTGAGCAAAGGTGCTTGCTGCTAAAGTCTGTTGACCTGAGTGTGGTCTCTGAAACTCCAATGGGAGATAGAAAGAACTGACTCACCCAAACTGTTCTCTGACCGACACACAGACACAGACACAGACACAGACACACACACACACACACACACACACACACACACACACACGAGAGACAGAGACAGAGAGACAGACAGACAGAGGAAGAAGAAGGAGGGGGGAGAGGGAGGGGAAGGAAAGGGGGGAGAGAGAGGATGAGAATATGAGAATATGAGAATATGAGAATAAGAGACTTGTAGCACCAAGATTGGGGCTTTGGCAGGATTCTTACTGATGCCTATTGACTTCCACAGAGATAAGGTCAATGACACCTGGGACCCAGAGTCTGCTGCTCCTATGGACCAGGATGGAAAAAGTGAATTTGAAACTCTTGACTATCTGGGCTGTAATTTTACCCATGCAAACCTACATCCTGTAGAAGAGATCAAAGCGCTGAACGGAAGCCCACCATCCAGTCAGCCTGTCTGGGAAACATTTTCTTTGGCATCACAGTCTCGCCACGCTGATTTGCCTAATGACCCCATTTAAAGTCGAGAAAAAAAAAATTCCGCTGGCATCAAAAGATGATTTTTCTTCCTCTCTAGATAATCGCACCACAAGAGCAGTTGGTGGTGCTACAGAAAACAGTGAGGAGAAGTAAGAAAACAAAAGGCGGCCACAAACCTGCCACACACGCGTATTTTCAGAGAACGGACAACGGAAACATGAAAATAAAGGACAAAGGAAGCCAGGCTTTGAACTTTCTTACTGGGCATACATAATTCTTCTTGCGCCCTGAATGTGAGATTCTGTCCCAGGGAGACCAGGGCTGGGTTTTGTGTTTATAAAAAAATGTTTTGTGCTCTTTTACTTTTTTTTATTATTAATTAAGCCTGTAAGACAATTTCAACAAGTACATAATGTACAGTGAGCACACTCTTCTCCTTGCCCTGTCTTACCTTCCGACCTCCGTCCACACCCCTCCTTCCCACACAGATCTCTAGGTTATTTTAAGTTAGAATTTCATTGACTTAGACATTCCTCCACGAGGATGGATGGAGTCAGCAGAGTAAAACTGAGTTCCTAAAGAGTTCAGAACATTTTTTTTTGATTTATCATACAAACTGGTCCATTTTCACGAACCCTTCGTCGAAGGGCAGTCTGGGGATTCCAAGGTGTCTGAATAGATAATCCCTACCTCTCAGATTGAATGGGCTATGGTTCTAACCTAACTCTGGGTTCTGTTTATAGATTCCCTTCATGAGAGGTTGTATATTGCTGCCTAAAATTAACAAGGTCTCCCGGACCAGGAAGAACACACAACAGAGCCAGTTAACCACATGGTCCCCTCTTACACCCGCGTGGTCTGTGGTAGAAATGCCCCAGGTTGGTCCAAGTTGATTTCAGTTCATCTAAACGGGGGTAAAAGCCAAGCACTTGCTTCCTGTTAAGTGTTTACTCTTTTGTTTTTCAATTTGTACATCTTCTGTTTTCTTTTGGAGACAGGATCTCATGTAGCCTCAGCTGGCCTCAAACTTGCTTTGCCCTGAAGAATGACCTTGAACTTCGGATTCTCTTCCCGAGATTACAGACATGCCCTACCAACTGATTTTATGTAGTGCTGGGGCAGAACCCAGGGCCTCCTGGGTTGTTAACGCTCTACCAACTGAGTCACATTCCCACATTTTTTTCTTTATTCTGGTAATAGTCTCATGGGTTTCTTTTATCTTCAATGTCCTAGTTGTGGTTTTTAATTAAAAAAAAATTAAAGGCCAGCCTCAGCTAATACGCTGTGCCAGGCTGCTCATGTCCTGTGTGAACAGTAATACAAGGACTTGGGCTTCTTTGTGGTTTACCACCTTTAATAAGAAGGCTCTGAAAATTCTAAAGTGTTCAAATTCCCTTCTCACCCGCCCACCCCTTTAATTCCTCCTGAACTCCTTGGCCATTCTCACCCGGGAGCTTTGTCAAGGTGAGCCATACTGGGTTCAAGGACTCCTACCTCCATGAATCTCCATGGGCCGGAAACAGCCTCTACAGCTCTCGAGGTCTCGGATGGTAGCAATACCCCAGGAATTCTGTGCTCCTGCCTTTCAATACCTAGGATCTCACTTTTATTGGCTGACAGGAAATTGGAGGTCTCCACCCTCTGGGAAGGAGTATTCCAGATGGAGCAGATGTGGGCTGTGAATGTGGACTCCCTTGCTGAGATGTGAATAGGAGGGATGCCTGGGTATAACCACTGCCTGGGGGCCGGTGAGTTAGCAGACACAGGGGACAGGGAGGAGGGGGACAGGGAGGAGCCCATCCTTGGCAAAGGGCAGATGTCTCCTTTGAAGGATGGATTGGGAAGGAAAGAATCCAGGATGAGTCAGGGAAAGGGAATGGAATGTGGTATGTTTAGGAGGGCTTGGGGAGTGCAAAAAGTATTACAAGTTGTGAGTGTTTGCAGCTCACGGGCATCATATAGCTTCAGAGCAAGGACCAGGGACCAGGGAAGACCCACATTCTTCTTACAATGCCTTTCAGAGAATCCGAAATGGAAGACGGCCACAGCTGTGGCTGTGCTGTCTACACATATGGGATAAACATGTGGACACATGCCACAGGCTCTGCCTAGAGGCCTAGCCTCACTTTCTATGTCCTGCCTTGCATTTTTGACCCCAGCAACCTTCACTGTCTCTGTGGGACACAGCTCAGCTCAGGTGGCACCTCCCCTAGGCAGACTCAGGACAAGATACCCCCAATTCCAGAGCCCTGCACCACATGCCTCCCCTGACATTTCGAGATAATGTTCTGAGGCTATTTATGTGACTACTTCTCTCTCCCTTAGGTCAGGGTCCTTGGGAGCAAGGTCTGTATCTTGTTTCTCTACCCCCATTCCCGCCATTGCACTCAGCACAAATTAATCTCCCACTGTCTCCTAGGTTGAATGGATACACACTAGGCGAGCTGACATACACAGTGGAGATGACCAAGAACAAGAGATGACAATATAAGCACCACAGTAGCAATGTCTGCTCCAAATGCTGGGAGGTCTCTGTAAAATCGCCCCAAAGAATCTCAAAATCAATGAGTAAGGAAGAAATACTTCAGGAAGCAGCAAAGAAGTGGTGATCTATGGGTTGTTCTGCATAGCCGCAAACTCTCAGTAGATCCTACCCCTATTGTGTGTGTGTGTGTGTGTGTGTGTGTGTGTGTGTGTATGTTGTGTCTATGTTTTGAAACAGTATATACATACAAGTGCAGACTTCCTTCAAACTTTCAATGAAATCCTCCTGCTTTGGCCTCCTGACTACTGAGATTTTAGGGTGGAGACAGCATGGGTAGCTCTTGGTGCTTTTTCATTGGAGAGAAGACTTCCTTCCACAACTTGCTCATGGGAAGCTGAAATATTTTAACAGTTCACAGATGACACAGTGTGACGAGACCAGAGCCCCTTTTTGAAGCATATGTAATGTGCATGGGTGTACACGTGTGCACACTTGTGTATCTTTATTGGTACATGAACAATCGGAGGTTAGAGGTCAACTCCCAGTGTCTTCCTCCATTGCTTTCCACCTTACATTTTAATACAGTGTCTGTCACTGAACCAGGAGTTCATTGTTTTGGCTGGACTGGCTGGCCAGGCAAGTCCCAGGAATTCTCCTGTCTCCATTTCCCAGTGCTGAAATGAAAGATTCTTGTCCCATGCCTGGCTTTTTATATGGCTGCTGGGGTATGAATTCAGGTCTTCAATGTTCACACAGCTAGAGTTTCATTCACTGAGTCATCTTCCCAGCTCCAAGACCACAGTCTTTTGACATCATAGGGTCACCAGAGGTATTCCACTGTGTCTAGTGGCTACAGTCCCTTTGGCCAACATCTTCTCATTCCTGCTCTCCCCAGACTGCTCTCTACAGTGCTTATCTCTCAGCCATTGGGGGCTTAGAATACCACAAGAAGACACAGCCAGTCCTCCTGTTTATTTCATTATTTGGGCCACAGAGTGAAGAGCTGGCAGGACAGACAACTTTGCAATAAACATCCTTTCCTAAGGATGGGGAAGCAAGTAATTATTGTCTCTGTCTCCCGGTTTGTGTGGGAGTAGGTTGGAAGAGTATCCAATATATCACAAGCTATCATGGGTTATAGGTCTTGTATGAGGTTACCTGAAGGTCATAAAACGTATCTCTTCGTAGTATCTATTTGACAAATATAAGATTCAGGAACAGATACAATGGCACCAGGCAGGTCCATCTCCATGGCTTCCTGGATGTTCCCAGGCCCCAGGGGTAAAGAAATATATACACGTCACCATCAGCAGCAAATATTCATTGAGCAGGATGGGATACAGGGCTCTGGGAACACAGGCCTTCCTGTATAAGATGAGCAGAGCTCTCCCCTCTTGACAGGCTCTCCCTTGAGGTGGGGACAGGAATGGTGAGAGCAGTGGAAGGGGCTCAAGGCGCAGTTGCTTCTGCTGTAGGGACTCAGAGGATGGAGGTTAGGAGAGTGTTGTATTACGGGATCATAAAGCCAACTGTATCTGACATGGCGCTGGAGGCATGACTTTGGACTCAACAGAATCCCAACAAATAAATGCATTATATTCACTCTTTCTGAACAAGCACACACAGAGACAATTCTCTGCTCTATATAGCTTTACAGATTTCTAACTGTCTATCTACAGATACTCCCGAGATGGCCAAACTGTTACAGCATAATATGGTCTGTCCCCTGCATGGGAGCAAACGTCACATGTTGACACTTCCTTGCTAACGTAATGACACTGAGAGGTGGTAGGACTTGAAAGTGCTGACTGGATTACAAGAGCTCCAATAAGACTAGGTTAGTCTTAAAAAGGATGCTACAAAGGACACCAGACCCCATATGTGGATATGCCCTTCCCCAAGATTCAAGTATGGCCAATGTGCACAATATTGAGGGGTTGGGGCATTAAGAAGAGATTGGGCTAATGGAGGAAACCTGCTATGGCTTGCCCTCCTGCTGTCTACCATGTGAGGAGAACACAGTAGTGATCTCTTCCAGAGGAACCATTATGAAAACAAAAGACAGTCCTCCGTAATGTTGCCTATGCCTGAGACATCGAGTCTTCAGACCTGATAAAATAAACATCTACAAATTCTCCATTCTTGGGTTTTTTTTTTTAAATTATTAACAAGAGTAGACTAGTCTGAAATTGATCTATTTTATGGGGTGAGGAAAAGTCCCGTTAGTTGCCCCTATAAGTAGACTGTAGGTAACTGAGATGCCCACACTAGAATCAGTTATGCAAATTATAAAAAAGAGAGAATTTGAGAAGTGTTGTGCTAACAGGATGACATAGTTTTCTGTGACTCAGATATTCACTTAGTTACCTACTCTACAAATTATCTTTGAACATTTATACCGCATGTCAGACCATATTTTCAGATGCTGAAGAAATGCAAGACAGAGACAGACAAACAGACATGCCCTGCACAACCTAACATTTCCCTAAGTTCTGAGCTCTGGGGAGGCAATGTGAGGCTGCACACTAGGCAATGAAGATGGCGCTTCCTTCAAAGGTCACAGTCGGGCTGGAGAAGGACCAACAATGATCAGTCTCATTGGATGGAAAGAAGCAGTTTAGCATGGCGGTTGAGAACGTGGCTTCTGAGGTCTGGCTGCCAGCGTTTGGTTTGCCTCCTAGTACAATTACCAAGTGGATGCTACTCAACCATAGGTGGGTAACCTATTTGAGCATCAGACTCTGTGTGTGTGTGTGTGTGTGTGTGTGTGTGTGTGTGTGTGTGTGTGTGTGTGTGTGTGTGTACATGCTCACTCATGGGCATGTATGGAGACCAGAGGTTGACATGCAAATATCTTCAGTTACTGTCTACCTTATATTGAGACAAGGTCTCTCCCTAAGCCCAGAGTTCACTATTTTGGCTAGGATGGCTGGCCCCTAAGCCTGTGGGATCTGCCTCCAGCATGGGGGTTACAGACGTATGCATCCACACTGGCTTTTAACTTGGGCACTAGGGCATCAGGTCCTTATACCTGCCAAGCAAGCACTTTACCCACTGACCCATCTTCCCTGGCCCGGCTTCTCATTTTGGGATAAGATCATGACACTTTTTTTCTAGGGCTGCTGAGAAAATCAAATTAGCCACAAAGGTGCTCAATACTACCTGAGATGTAGTCTAGGCTCAAGGCCGGAGGAGAGAGCCACAGACCCCGGAATGCTGGGAAAGGAGGTATCCGAAGGCTGGGATTGAGAGAGGCCAGAAAGGACATGGTTAGAGGAAGGGAAGAGGCAAAGGCATTCCACTTGGGTTAGAGGCACAGGAATTAAAAGAGAGATAAGGCTCCTCTCAAAAGAGGAAGAGAGAAGTGGGGCCTGATTAGCATTTAACTGGGAAAGCAGTCCGTCTGGGCTAGCAGGACAGGTCTAGATTATGAGTAAGAGCCTAGTGGCCAGAGGAAAGATTTCAGAATTCATCACAGAAGGCAAGAGTCCTGGGGTTTCTCTTGCAGAGAATTAGGGGAGTTACAGCAATCAGAGGTGAGTGAGTGGTACTGCATGCTTGAAAGACCACGGTGTTTGCAGCACCAGCCAAGGAGGGAGAAGAAATCTGAGTGTCATTTTGAGGGGAAATTAAAGTTCAACTGGGTGGATGAAGGAGAACTTCTTATAAAAATTCGGGACAGTTAAAGCTAGGTGCTGCACAGGTGTTAATCAGAAGGTTTAAATATCATGGGCATTTTGTTAGACAGGATCAAGTCAAAGCAACTTGAATAAGACGGCACGAAATCCTTACTGGATACTAGGCATGCTCGGAGAAGAGGTGTGAAGTATCTGCAGAAGGACGGAAGGACAGATATGAGGCCGACTAGTCACGCTGTGACCACAGAGAATATCGTCTAAGTAAGAAAAGAAGTACTCAGCTTTAACGCCTGGGGTTTTTACATAAAGGTAAAAACATGAGCTAACTAGTGTTATCAATCATCTAAGTTTAACCAGAATGTTGGGAAAAGGATAGGCGAGGTGGTCAGAATCATGTTACCTCAAAGGGATTCAAATGAGAGGTTTCAGTCCCTTAGGTCAATGTAGCAGTTTCCACCGTAGACCACTCAGGGTTAGGGAAGAGGCACAGGAAATAGAGGTCACTGTGAAGTTCTCGGCTCCGAAACTTCTCAAGCCCTGAACTTGAGAACCCACACCAACTAGGTACCAACACTTCTCCGGGGAACCTCGACTCATCTGCTTCCACATCCCTAGATAAATGGACATGTGGAACACGCCTCAAGTACAGGGCCCAACAAGGGGTCCTCATCTTTCCAGTGTCAGATTCGTTCAGGGTTATTTCAGAGGCCTCTCCAGCTTTTTGTAGCTGCTATCAGGAAGAGGACCAGCTAGGCAGAGTGGGACATGTACGGGTAATCTGGGAAGCTGGGGGTGGGGGTGAGCCTAGCCTGCGCTACACAGCAACCCCCACCTCAAACACAATTAAATCAAAGAATGCTTATTAACAGGAGAGGTGTGGGATCCCAGCATCAGAAAGAGCCTGAATCCACCCAAGATCAGGAAGAGACAGACAGTTTATATTGCCATCTCTATTGTAATTGAAATCAAAGTAAAGGTAGCCCAAGGTCAACCTGTGGTTACTTTTCATCTTTCCTTTGAACTGTAAAATTGTGGGCGATGAATCTATTCTGCATTTATTAATACAGTTTATTAAAAGTGTTTGGGAGGCCCTGACTGCCAGGAAAATGTCACCCATGGGAAAAAGACAGAAACCCTGAGAGTTCAGGGAAGTACTGCAGAGTTCAATTCACTTTGTTCACATAGGCAGTAGATGGGGATCATAAAAATGATAGCTATGATATAAGCGGGAAGTGTATGTGTGTGTATGTGTGTGTATATGTGTTTATGTGTGTATATACGTGTGTGTATGTGTGTATGTGTATGTATGTGTGTGTATATGTGTATGTATGAGTGTCTGTGTGTATGTATGTGTGCATTATGTGTGTATGTGTGCATGTATGTGTGTGTGAATGCATGTGTATGCGTGTATATGTGTATGTGTGTATAAGTATGTGTATGCGAGTGTATGTGTAAATATGTGTATGTGTGTGTATGTATGTGTGTGTATGGTATGTATGTGTGTATGTGTGTATGTATGTGTGTATGTGTGTGTATGTGTGTATTTGTGTGTATGGTATGTATGTGTGTATGTGTGTGTATGTGTGTATGTGTGTGTATGTATGTGTATGTGTATGTGTGTATGTGTATGTATGTGTGTATGTGTATGTGTGTGTGTAAGGGTGTGTATGTCTGTGTGTAAGTGTGTGTATGTCTGTATGTATGTGTGTGTATGTATGTGTATGTATGTGTGTGTATATATGTGTATGTATGTGTGTATGTGTGTGTATGTGTGTATATATGTGTGTGTGTATGTGTGTGTGTATGTGTGTGTATGTGTGTGTATGTGCACACACACACCAAATGTGTGCACCCAGGAGAAAACATTGCTTAGTTTTTTCCTTTACTTTTTTGGTTCCCAGGGATTGGGGTTTATACCATTCATAGTCCTATTGGAATGAAGTCCTTCATGGTCTGGATTCTAAACATTCTGCTCTAGTAGGAAAAATCAATGTGACCAAGAACAGAAGTTGAGAACCTGTAATATCGTTTTTCACTTGGATCATCTGAGTTTGGTAAGAAACCCATTCTTACCACAATTCTATTTGGCATTGCTCTACAGATGTTAATGGAAACAAGTAGATGAAACTTAGAAAAATTGCTGGAGAGAAAAATCATTATTAGCCGAGAATATACTTTTAGCTGGAAATAGAAAGGAATCTCCTAGAAATCTATGGATTAAAGAGTAGGAAGGCTGGAAACAATATTTAGGAATGAATAGCAATGACAACAAATAAGATTAAACACCTAAAAGTCAGCTGAGTGAGAAACCTGCAAAAGCTTCATAAGAAACATTCAAACTTCCACATTAACCTGCTTGCCCCTTCGCCTTCAAAACCACGAGGGGCATTTGGTGGTTTCTTTACCATGCCCTTCACATAAGCCTTCCTGATTTAAAAATAAAAAAGTCAGTTATGTGTTGTTAAAAAGAAAGATGTGTCCCAGGTTTTGGCAAAAATGTTATGTTGATAAAAAGATAAGGAGAGGAGGGATTATATCCTATGGAGGTTTGAGGAAAGGGGGTGTCTCAGAGGGTCCATGCTGAGACATCCCTTCCCCCTGAGGGACCAGCCACAGGACAGTACAGCATAGAACAGAGCTCATTCAGGGCATGGGAAGGGGACTTAAGAGGGTAGTGGGGGAGAGAGAGAGAGAGAGAGAGAGAGAGAGAGAGAGAGAGAGAGAGAGATAGAAATAGAAAATGAAGAGTAGAAGCTGGCCATGAACATGTAGAGAAAAGGGGGTTAGGGAAATGAGGAGAGGGACAAAGGGGGAAGAGGGTAAGAGCAAGAGGGAGCAAGAGAGTGAGGAGGAGGCAAGCAGCCCCTTTTATAATGTCAGGCATACCTGCCTGTTGCCAGGTAACTGTGGGGCGGAGCATAACTGGCTGTTGCCTGGTAACAGTGGGGGTAGAGTTTAGACAGAATGGTAACAGTCACAAACAAGGGGAAAGCCAAATTGCTATCAAAGAATAAAATTGCACTTAGAGATGCCAGTTGTCCATTTGTTAATCTAGACAGTAGCATAAACCCAACAGACAACAGAATTCTCTTGAGTATATATGTGGAGTTGGGATGCAGAAAGAGTCCATTTCTTTTGGAAAAATGAACAAGGAGAGAGTGGAATCTCAGCAGATGATGAGTACTATGTACTGTTCACTGCATATTACACAATTTTATTATTGTACATCATTGTATATTTACATTATACATTCTATATTATATTATGTATCACATATATGATACATATAACAAGATATGTATCATATGACTATGTATTACATGTGTATATAGTCACATATGTAACATACAGAATAGTTTGTTATATGCAAAGATACAGAATAAGAGACCAACGTAGAAAAGAAAAAAGATGATGCCTCCCAAACCAAGAATTTATGGTAAAGATGAGAGTTGAGTGTAGAAACATGCTCTTCTGAAAGTGTTGTCAGGCTCATTTGTTAGCCATCTGGAGGGAGAAATACTTGTCTACCTGTTCTATCTGACAGCAGTGCAAATTTCACTGTCAATGTAAAAGATTAACATTTTTAATTTGACACAATTTAAAACACTCTGGTAGGAACCATGAAGAATGTATGTATTCTCTGGTTTCAGAGTCAAGAAAATATAAGTGTAACCCAAGACCAAAAGGTACAATAAAGAAAATGGCTACTAAATCGGACTACAAAGAAACATAAATGATGCATTAGAATACCACGAAGAGATTGTAAACCAGAATAAAGCGTTTGCAGTTGCTGCGTTAAATAACAGGCTAAAATCCTGTAAGTCGAGAGTTTCAAGAAATCGTACTATTAGTAACATAGGGGAAGCTGTGATAAGAAAAAGATACCAGTGCATCTAAAACATGTGGACAGGTCATTCAGCTTCAGTCGGTGTGGTGGTTTAAATGAGAATGGTCCCCATGGGCTCATAGATTTGAATACTTGGGCTCTGATTGGTAGAACGGTTAGGGAAGGGTTATGAGGTGTGGCCTTGTTGGAGAAGGTGTGTCACTGGGGGTGGGCTTTAAGGTTTCAAAAGTCCAGCTCTAGTCTATGTCTTTGCCTGCCACTTGTAGATCGTATATGAACTCTGGCTGCTGCTCCAGTACCATGCTTGCCTCCTGCCATACTTCCTGCCGTGACAATCAGGGACTTACCCTAGTGTAAGCAAGGCCCCAGTTAGATGCTTCTATATGCTGCCCGGGCCATGGTAGCACAATAACTAAGACCATCACATAGATGGAAACGCAGCTTAAAATCCCCTGGAGACACTGTTTCTCATCACTCAGGCTGACCGAGATTAAAATGTCTGATGACAACTGCCACAAGCCAGGGCTGGGAAACTGAGTAACATCCAGCATAGACCACTTTCCCAAAATCCAGATACCAGGAAGAGGTGGGCATGTGCCCTCAGATGCTTTAGGATAGCAACACGTATAACGGACATAGCAGGGCCAGTTGGGAATAAAAGAGACACATGCAAATCCTTCCGTTCTCTGGTTTTCAGTAGTTAGCATCAGACTGCCATGGTGAGAGCATTTACAGCACAGAAATTTGCAAGTGGTTCAAATCAGCTCTGCTCACCTCCCCAGGTGGATGCTATGGGCACGCGAGTACTTACAGTTTCTGAAGTTTCAGCCAAGTCGATAAGTTCACAGCAGTTCATAGCTTTAATTCGCAAATTTGAAAGGGATGGGTATGGCTGAATAACTTTTAGATTATATACAATTTTGTCTTTAATTTTCCAGTTGGTAGATTAGCTTGTAAGAGCTTATGTCTTGGTATATTAAAAAATTAAGCTTTCATCATACTGCAGTAACCACTGTGTAACTTTTTTTTTTGTATAATAAACTTAATTTATATTGGAACAAATATAAAATTTATTTCCTTTGTGTTTTCTCCCATGGCTGTGAGCACCATTGCCCGTAGCTTACTGAAGGCGTCTTATACATACTTCCACAGTTTCTGTTTGTTTGTTTTTTTTTTTAATTGTCCCTTTATCCATCTGTAATTTATTTTGATACATGAAGGGGTAGAAATGCCAACTTTATTCTTAACTATCCGTTTTTTTTCCTAGTGTCTTTATTGGCCAACTTACTCAAAATTTAATGGCGATATCTGTACAGTACCATGCTGTGGCATACTTTTGATGGAATGATAAGGATATTAAGTCTTGATGATAGCTACATCAGATTTGTCCACTGAATGCTTGACTGTGACTTGGAAGGCAATGCGCTGGGGGGGGGGGGTGGGTCACAGACTTTTGAAGATGGCTAGGTGAGAAGTGATGTGAGTTTTGTTTATACCCACAGCACCCACAGCTGGGCGCTGGTCTGTGAAAAGTTAGAATGAGTGCTTGGCTGAGCAGCTGACTGGGTACTCCAGCATTCACTCAGTCTCATGTCCTCCAGGCCACTCCTTTTCTAGCTTCCTAGGGAAGTCCCCTGAGAGCACAAGCTTCAGCAACTCTGTGTGCCTCTTGCTTTCTGTCCAAAGTATGACACTCATAGGAGCCTTCTTGGATGAAAGATGGGAGAGAAGCAAGATTTCAGGGCCAATTCTGTTCTGTCCAAAAAGTTCTGGTGAATTTATTTTCATGCCCCATGGTAGCTACCAGCTTATGGAAACAATGTCCACTGTGCCTTAGGTAATTGGCTAGGTTTCAAGAGCTTTGCATGATTTCCCTCTGGCTGAACAGTTCTTAAGTCAGGTAGGGAGCTACTGGTTACTGCCAAGGTATGTGTACCACTATTGCCCTCTGGGGTTATCATGTCATGCTGGTCACTGTGGTCTGTGTATATCACAACGATTAGTAAAAAGCGGGCTACTACTTTGACACAGTAATGAGGCACATACGTGAGGGTTTGCCAAGAGGGAAGGGGAAGATGCAGTTATACTATGATCTCAAGAAAAATTTAAAAATTGAAAATAAAAAAAGCAATGTACTCCTGGGAATAATGTCTATACTCCAACGCAGTCATGCTAGTCCAGACATCTGGCTTTGTTTCTAATATGACCTCAGGTTAAAACTATGACCAGCTGAGTTTGAATATAGTGTGTTCTCTTAAAAACATGTACTGAATTCAGTCGTGGCAGCAGTGCTGGGAAGAAGGGCATCATGAAAGGAGTCGATCCCAGGGGTAGGACCCTCACGATAGACGAATGCATTTCCTGCAGAAATGTGTTAGTCATCCAGGGACCTTGGTCACTTTCCTGCTTCTCTGCTATTTACCTTCCACTCTGTTGCAAGCTGAAGCAGCCCATGATCACTAACAGATGCTGCTACCATGCTTTGAACCAAGAGACATCAGGCTCTGTCCTTTAACCCCATATTGGTAATAAAGGATGGACTAATAATAGACATTTACATAAGTTGGGGGAGGGAAAGAGAAAACTGATAGGATGGCCCCAGAGTGTCTTGTCTGATAGAACATAGGAAGAAATGTGTGCTAGTGTGGCACTCCTCAGACAATGCCTGGCCTGTTAGACTCATTCAAAACGCACTAAAATTTCACAGGGAAACGGAACAGAGAAGCGGGCACTGGTGCTGTGCCATATACACGTTTATCTGCTGCCACTGTTCAACAGGAGCCATGATAAGGCTGAGAAGCAAGAAAGGGAGCATATTTTATTACAAATTGCATTTAAGCTAAAAATGGAAGGCTTATTCAAACATGAACTAATCTTAAGGACTTAGAAAGCAGTATCAGAGGAAGCAAGATAGACTGTAATCCGCGCTGAATAAAAATTACTTGGGGAAAGAAGATTAGAAGTAATAAAGTCAGCAGAGGCTAATCTGATCGCCTAGGTTCTGGTTGCTGTTCTTAGTTGCCCAGAGATTTTATTAGTGGTGCTTGCTTATAGAATACCTCAATTAGGTCTGAGATGTAGAGCTATCAGTGTCACTCCCTTCTTGTTTGACTTGTGTCTTAGTTAGGGGTTTCCATTGCTGTGAACAGACACCATGACCAAGGCAACTCTTACAAAGGGCAACATTGAATTGGGGCTGGCTTACTGGTTCTGCAGCTCAGTCTATTATTACATAGTGGCCAAAAGCGTTGCAGTATCCAGGGAGGCATGGTGCTGGAGGAACTGAGAGTTCAACATCTTATTCAGAAGGCACACAAAAGAAGACTGCCTCCCACATGGCTTGGAAGAGCATCTCAAAGCCCCTCATACACACACAGCGATGCACTTCCTCCAAAAAGGCCATACCTCCTAATAGTTCCATTCCCTGGGCCAAGCATATTCAAACCACCACACTCCGTTTTAACCATCTAAAATTCTTCTAATTCAAGAATTTTTTTTTAAGCATTCTACAAGTCAGCCATCTAACTATAAAAGTCACACAGGGTTGCTTCTGCTTTCCTGCAAAAGGAGTAGTAGGGTCTAAAACATGAGAAGTTGGACCAGGAAGTTGACAGTATTCCATTGTGTTACTTGTTGGCTTTGTTTCTTTGTTTCTTTGTTTCTTTGTTTCTTTGTTTCTTTCTTTCTTCCTTCCTTCCTTCCTTCCATTCTTTCATTCTTTTGTTCTGTTTTTGCTTTTAGTGTGTGCTGGTTTAAATGAGCAATGCCTTTTCAAGGATTAGATATTTGAATATGTGGTCCCCAGCAGGTGGTGTCATTTGGGTAGGGTTGGGCAGTGCAGCCTTGCTGGAGAAGTATAGATCTGAGAGCTCACAGCCTCCCTTTGCTTTTATTCTCTATTTTCTGACCATGGTTGAAGACGTGATCCCTCAGTTTCCCGTCCTGTCCCCATGCCTGCTTCTTGCTGCTATATTTCCCCACCATGATGGATTCTTGTCTCTCTGGAACCATAAACCAATGTACTCTAAGCTGCCTTGGTCACAGTGTTTTGTTATAGTAACAGAGCAGTAACTAATCCAGGGAGCCATTTCTTGTCCACTAAACTGCGGGCAGCTCTTGCACAGCTGCATTTTAGAGGTTATCTGCATGAGTTGGGTGTCAGAGAAATGTGTCTTAGATAGAGGTTTAGGAGATTAGGTGGCCAAATGAAGCCCTCCCCACCTTCATTCATTTATTTTTGATTTCTTGACTAAACAATCGGTGAAAATACCACATGGATAAAACCGAACATCTCATGCAATTTCATGCCAAGCCACGTTTACTGGCACCTTCTACTCTGTGGCATTCATTAGTCTATTATTAAAGGGCACAACAGTGGTTGGTTAAAGTGTGCTTTGCGAATTTTACGTACCATGAACCAGGACCGCCAGGATAGCCAGTCCTGAGTGCTTATTCTACAGACTTCCCAGGCATTTACATTTCTTTACATTTACGGGCAGGTTTGACTCTCAGCTGCGTTTCAGGGAGTCAGGTATGTATAACCTGGGTCAGCTCTTCTCTTCGTCTCTCTTTTGACTTTGGGGGACATGGGATTATGACCCCAATACAGCCCAAGATGGCCACAAACTAGACATCTTCTGAATCAGCCTACCAAACACTGGGTTTGCAGGTGTGCGGAGTGGTGTTAAAAGTCAGCCTGATAGGTTGGGGATTTAGCTCAGTGGTGGAGTGGTTGCCTAGAAAGTGCAAGGCCCTGGGTTCGGTCCCCAGCTCTGAAAAAAAAAACCAAAAAAAAAAAAAAAAAAGTCAGCCTGATAGAATCTTGAACGACCTAGGAGAAGGGCTTCCCAGAATTCCAGTGAAGAAATATCTTGGTTATATAAACTGAAATGGGAAGACTGTCCCGATGTGGGTGGCGCCATTCCCTGGTGTAGGACCCAGGAGTGTATAAAGAGAGGAAGGGAACCAAGTGGCACATACATCCCCTGCTCTCCGCCGCTATACCATCAACTGCTTCAAGCTCCTGCCGCATTTACTTCCTCCACCATGTTGGGCTGGACCTTTGAGCTGTGAGCCAGAATAAACCTTTTCTCCCTTAAATTGCTTTTTTTAGGGTATTTTACCATAGCAAGAGGAAAGGAACCTGAGGCAAGGTGTGTGCCACCATGTCTGACTTCACACCGGACTCTGTGCTAGTTGACCTAGAAGCTCAGAAGCCTTTTACACGCCTCCCTCCCCCACCCCTGGCCACCTGCTCTGCTCTGCTCTGCTGACATTTACTATGTACCTTGATATGATAACCAGCTGATCGTGATCATTCCTTCTTCTTAAGTTCTATGGCTTTCATGAATCCAAAGTACCCTGTCCTTTCAGCCTCCAGCCATTAGAGGGCAAGGCTGCTGCAGTTAGGGGATTCTGCAACTTGTTTTTCCGAGCTTGAGTGAAGGGAGTGTTTTTCCAATTACACACTATCTAATTCAATTTACATTTATTAGAAGAACTGCCAGCTATTTCATGTTAATATTGACATTTTCATAAGTGCTCGCAATTAGAATTCAAGCTGAGATTCCAATAAATCTCTTAGATGTGTTACCCTTACGCTTCTTGTCTTTAGACTAGAAAATATTTTTGAAGAGTGTGTTTGGAGGTCAGTCAGCCTTTGGGGGAATTTATAATGCGTATGTGAAAACAGCTGGGCAGAGGGAAAATACAGCACAGCACACTGGGCACAACATTAGCGGTGTGCCAGCTTCTGCAAGACAAGTGTGGGGTATAAAATTCAAATTTTATCACAGATTAATGGAGCCACTGTTTTTTCCCATTCTGAGGTACTTTGCTCCATTGCTTCTAACAGCAGGCTCTGGTTCTGTTTAAAGAACCCGTCCTGGCAGCATCTGAAACCTGGTTCTCCCAGCCCACATCAATTTACTTCACCTGTCATCGTAAGAGTGTGCCTGCCTTTAAGGAGTGTCACATTGCCCCCTGAAGAGACAGTATTGGAGTCCAAGTGCCTTGCCAATGTATGAAAAGGGAGAAGGTGTTTGTCTACATGTTGAGTTTATTCATCAAAATGCTCGCCCTGTCTTACTGCCTCAAGTACAGCTTTCTAAAGCAAGATCTTAAATGTACTGTGACATTCTCTGGCTTCTCACTCGTAAGAACTCTCTACTTCAATTTTTAGTGAAATGCCCTGACTGAAGATACACACAGCATATTTATAAATACAACGGATATTGCCCTGCACCACTTGACTGTGTGTGTCTAGTGTGTGTATATATGTAAACATGAGTGCACACATGTGGAACTCAGGGGTCAATGTTAAATGTTGTCCTCAATCACTGTCCACCCATTCTTCTGAGACTGGGTCTCTCCCTAGACCTAAACCTTACGAATTCAGTGAGGATGGCTGGCCAGCAAACCGTGGGAATCCTTCTATCTTCACTTTCTCAGCACTGGAATTATAAGTATATACCACCATACACAACTTTACAAAGACAAATGTGTGTGTGTGTGTGTGTGTGTGTGTGTGTGTGTGTGTGTGTGTGTGTGTGACTTGCATATGCGCTGCTAGCTGATATAAGCCACTAGGTGCTTTTAAAGATCCCAGGCTCTCTCCTGCTACCTTGTGTGACCTACAGCTCAATCTCAGGTTATCAGGCATTCATGTAAGTAACTCTATGCTCTGATCAATTCCTGGGCCTGACGTCTACCTTTCTCCTGTGGGTTCTGGTCTCTGGTTTCATGTTTGTGCAGTGAGAACCTTACCAACTGAGCCACCTCTCCACCCCCTGACCTTCTTCAAGACCTTTATGTGTATGTGTCAATTAAAAGTCTAGAAAGTGGAGAAGTTAAAGGTATGGGGTATGACACACAAATATAGCTTTTCCTAATGGGCAGAAGATAAGAGTGAAGAGGGTACACTTCTCTCAGTGACCACGGCTCTTGTGGATTCACCAGAGGAGACGAGATATGTGGTTAATTCTCCAGTGCTCAGCCATGGCTACACATAGACATCACTTCTGAAGCGTTAAGTAACAAAACAAAACAAACAAAATAACCCTCCAAGCCAGGCTGCACCCCAGGCAGATTCAACTACAATCCTGTAGCATGTTTCAGGCATTGGTGGTTTTGACTTGACCCCACTCCCCACCCCTGCTTTTCCCTATCCCTATCCCCTGTGACTCCCAGCCGTAGTCAAGGCTGAGGGTCTGCTCTCCTAAATGCCAGCCATCTGGCCCTGCAAGGGTACAGTGCTGGCCCACAGCTGCAGGGATGGCTGACTCACAGTTAGGGAGGGGCAGATGAGCTCAGCTGACAGGTGGCCAGCAGGAAGCACCTGGCTGCACTCTGGTGGCCCTTTGTGGTCTGTTGATGGCCCTGAGGGGGCCTTGCATGGAGAAAGCAGGTCAGGAGAAGCTTCCCTACGGGAACATCTGGAGAAAAGTTACACTCTCTTCCAGCTCCTGCCTCCTCCCCACCATGTGCTCCAGCCAAATGGGTGGTTCTCCACAGAGTAAGCCTGTTTGTTCTTAGGAGTGTGCACGTTTTCTAGAGAGTTCCTTCATCTGCAGCCGTTCTCTCCTCTGCTCTTTGCTCTTGCTATATCTGCATCCATCCTGACAGCCTTGGCAGCTTCTCCTCTCTTGAGAAGCTGCCCCAATGTCTGCAACCTTCCTGGATTTCATTCTTCTCCTTGTTAAACAAGTGCTAGCCAGGGACAACTCCTGTCAGTGCATGAACCTGCCTCCTTCCTCCCCCTCAGCTCCCTTTTCCTCTCCCTTTTGTTTCCTCTCCCCCTCTTTCCTGCTATGTTAAACATTTCAGGTTAGCACCAGCTGTTATTAACCAGCAACAGCAATTGCAAGAACTTGTAACTGTTTCTCTATTGCCTCCCTGACCCACTTGGAGCTGCTACTCAAAGGAGGGGGAGGATCTGTAGATCTTGCTCCTTGGCTAAAATTACACCTAGATCATTGTATTAATTAACAATAAGCTGGTATTTCTACATTTATTGGGGACTCTTCCACTCTATGTTGCAGCCACAGTGACATTTGGTGACAGTCAGAACTGGACCCATTTCTACACAGATTCTAGTCTCCTGCCACTTGGCCTGCTGGTTCTTGGGACACGTGTCCTTCCCATGTAGTCTGGCCCTGTGTAGTACTTCCTGATCCTCGATGGGAGAGGGGTTCCTTTTGCTCTTGCAACAGCACAGGCCTCTCTGCTGACATGATTTTATGGTTTCTCTATCCTAGCCTTGTCCCTTACTGGTGGCCTGATTTTTCCATTTGCCCCCGACTCCCACTGAACCATAGAAGGCTGATGGTGGTCTCCACACTTGGGAAAGCACTAACGCGAGGGGCTACACCCTAACCTGATGCCTGAAGCTGCTGTTTTTTATTGTTACTATTTATTCATTTAGTCCATTTGTTATCTGAGAAGAGAGAGCCACAGTTGAAAAGACACCTCCATAAGACTGGTCCGCAGGCAAGACTGGAAGTCTTCTTCCTATTTGATGATTGATCTGAGAGGGCCCACAGCATTGCAGATGGTGCCACCCACACCTGGGCAGGTGGTCCTGGGGTTTATAAGAAAAGGAGATTGAGCAAGCCATGGGAGTAAGCCAATAAGTGGCACTCCTCCATGGCTTGGCAGCAGCTCATGCCTCCAGGTTCCTGCCTTGAGTTCCTGCCCTGACTTCCTTTAATGATGGATGACAAGCTGTAACATGAAGTGACACCATTTCTTCCCAGTTATTTCTGGTCCTGGTGTTGTATCACAGCAAGAAAAACACTAAGGTAGAAATTGGTACCAGGAGTTGGGTTTAGGACAGCCTTGACCATATGTTTTGGGGAGGATGGTGGTGGCATTTAAACTTGGGGCTGGAAAAGCCACTGGGTGCTCAGAGATCAGTGGGTTTCCTATGGAAGCTTGGGAGATAAGCATATTGAGTGCAGTGCAGATGATGGGGACCTGCACATAGCTGGTGCTCTCTGACGGAGGCTCAGGAGGTGGCTGGGGGCATTCTACTCTCCAGCTCACAAGGCTTCAAGTTCTTGGATTGTCTGTTTCTCTAGAACTCCCTGGCAGTTCTCCTGTTTTCCTGCTACTTAGCTCATCTTCTTCCAGAGAACTCGAAGTACTGTACATCCCACACAGTGGCTTTTGTTTAATAAAAATATCTGCAGTGGGATTTGAAAGACTATCTGTCAGGCAGGGGCTCTTGGGCCCAGGACCATGTCTTCCCCATAGCAGGACATTTGGGCTCTTCTCGTCCCTCCAGTCCTCTGAGGGGGGAGGGGAGACTTAGAAACCCAGTGCTGACACAAGCTCCAAGCAAATAAACACGGGACACGTGGTTGCCCACAGACTGGGATTGCGACTTATCTCCAGCTGTTGGGAACACAAAGAGAAGATGTTTCTAAGGAAATGGGATGGGCTTCAGTGAGGCCTTAGCAGAGGCAGCAGACCTGACAGCTCAAGGTCCATCCCCACAGGTCAGAGGCCCCATGAATGTAGCAGCCTTTGCAGGATACTGAGCAGAGAAGCTCCAGCCTAGAGCAGAAAAATGTCCCTTTCACCGGACAACTGCCAGCTGCCTCTCGATATGTCACTAGCGAGCAAAGGGAACATTTTTAGATCGCAAAGATCCACTAACAGAGGGGTTAGAGACATCAAAACTCATGACCTCTTGGAGTTTTTTAGGTTCCCAAACTCCTCTGCTGCATAGAGGGTTTTTTCCGATTCTCCCAGTAATCCATCAGCAAGGTTAAGCAGGTAGGCAACAGTCCCATTGTACAGAGCAGACGAGTGAGGCCCACAGAGGCCAACCACTGCTTGGCTCATCAGCTAGTACGGTTGAAAATCAGGCAGCAATGTGCCAAGCCCCAGGCCCTTCGCTTGGCCAGCCATCAGAAGCCAAGTCAGTAGGAGCTGGGGAGCAAATACTTCCTTTCCCACCTCCAGAAAGATTCTGGAAACATAGTTATGTGCTGAAACGCTCAAAAAATCAGACGATCCAAACCCTTTTCTGGTTTTCTTTCTTAAAGAAAAACAACATTTTGGAACGGGGGTAAAACCTGAGGTTTTATTCTCAGGAGTCCCGAGACATTAGTCGGCGAAGACAGAGTGGAAATTTCCACCCACAGACATTTCACACCTATAGCTCCTAAGCTAACGATGTCAAATGTTTGGGTAAATTAAAATGCGTAACTTTCTTCAGAAGGGAACAGAAAGGATATCGGTGAGAGGAGAGGAGAAGGGCCAAGGGAAAACAACTGGCGAGGTTTTCGATCAAGATATAATGATACACGGGCATGAAAATGTCACAAGGAAACCCATGACTGTCTAGGCTAACTGGAACAATCGGTGATAATAAAAAACGTAAAGACAATAGGTGATTTTGACCCAGGATCAGGCTTCTCTAGAACTGAACAGGGCCAACATGATTCACTGGATTCCTTCTGAATTAAGAAGCTGTAAATTACACATCCTTTCTTTGAAACATGCATTATTTCCACGGTTCCTGGCCAAGTTGAATGACTCGTAGCCCAGAGGCAGCTTACTCTCTGGGAACATGCTCCCAGGCCCTCCTGCCCTTCAAGTGTCAGTTTGGGGAGTGGCCTACTGGGGCAGCAGTGCTGACCAAGGACCAGGCTCAACAGGATGGTTCTTAGAATTCCAAAGTGCAAAGAGGCATGTGCAAAGCATTTCTCTACAGAAGTTCACGCAGCTGTCAGGAAAAGGCGAGGGAGCAGGAGTTATAAATGCACAGCTCCCTGAGTGAAAAGATAGCATGAGAAACCAGTCTCACAGAGGCTCAGAGACTATAAAGTGTAAGGCTTGGCATAAAGGGCCCTTGTCCTAGTCAGAGTTACTATTGCTGGGATGGAATATTATGACAAAAGGCAATTTGGGGAGAAGAGGGGTTTACTTCCCTCACACTTCCATATAACCATTGATCATCAAAACTGGTGAGGGCAGGAATTCAATCAGGACAGGAAGCTGGAGGCAGGAGCTGATGGGTTGGGCCCTCCCCCATTGATCACTAATTTAAAAAGTGCTTGCCCATAACCCAATCTATGGAGGTATTTTCTCAGCTGGGGCCCTTCCTCTCAGATGACTGTGTCAAGTTGACATAAATTAGACAGCACGGCCCTGTCTTTTGCTCTCTTCTCAGTAACCCCCAGTTGCTTCTATCTCATGCTCTCCTTATAGAGTCTGGGGTCCAGGTATCGCCCTGTCATCCTCATTCTGGGGGCGCTGAGGAGACAAAGATAATTGAGCCCATGGTCACTGCCTTTCTCTCAAGGTGACACCGTGTCACCCATCTCTCTGCGTGACATTAATTTACCTAAATATGATTCTCTCGTGAATGCCAATAAAGAACGTTTTGGAAAGAAACAGCAAGTTTGACAGAAACTAGGTGTTTCTACAAATTGTGGAAAACCAGAAGATGCTCGAATATTTGAACACACATGTCCGTCGGTGTCGAGATAAGTTCTGATGTATCCCAGGCTGGCTTCAAACTCCATATATCTGAGGTTAACACTTAACTTCTCGTTTCCACCTCCCAACTGCCGGTGCCAGTTCATGAAATGCTAGGGAGTGAACCTGGGGCTTCATGCGCCGTCAGGCAAGCACTCTACCAACTGGGCGCCACCCCCACCTCAGACAAATGGTTTTAATGGTGATCTCTCTGTAGAGACGTGCAGGTGACATTGCAGGAAACAATCCTGCTCAGGAAACACAGCCCTTGGCTGGGTCCTCTTTTTCTGTACACTCAGAAGGTGAAGCGTAGGTCTGAGGGGTACCTGCCATGCCGTGGGATTGGGAGGTTTGTACTCTTTCCCGTCCCCGTCCCACATTGCTAGTACCACCCCTGTGTAAAGGGGACGTGACCTGAGTCTAGCATCTTTTTCCATTCTCTTCCAAACCGTCCACTACAGCAAGGTATCACCCTTCATCCAGAAGCCTTCTCGGCTTGTACGCTAAGAAGATCCACCGGACTTTGGGCCAAGAGCACAGTTGCCAAGAGATTTTTGGCAACTGGATAAGAGGCTTCAGGGCACTGAGATCTGGAATAGGGCTCTGGTTCAGACAAGCACTGAGTCTGTGCATGTGGCATGCAAGGAGTGACCTGGTACACAGTCCCCAAGGGAGTGACCTGCTCGGTCTAGCCAAGGTGGCACACGCCTCAGTTTTGCTGAAAAGTCAAGATTTCTCCACAGCTGTCTGTGCCCCAAAGAGAAAGAAACAATGTCCTCTTTTGAGCCACACGACTGACCCATCCAGGCTTGTCAAACTGATGGTGGGTGTGACTGGGGGAACTTTATGTCCAGGGAATACAAGAGATGGAAAAATAAAAAAGAAGTTTCAGCCATTAAAAAAAAAAAGATAAAGGCCACAGACCATCTTCCAAATAAACAAAGCATTATCTGAAGAAGAAAACAAACTTGAACAGGGTCAGGCCAGGTGACTTGGGCACCTCCTTTCAACTCTCTCCCACCCCACCCCACCCCAGTTCTCCATCTGACACACTGGGGAGACCGGTGCTTCCCTACGGGAGCTTGGCCAAGAAGCATCTGCTGAGCCCAGCTGAAACAGTCATACCCAGAGTGCAGTGAGTGACTCGTGGAAGGGGGAGCCCTTCAGGACACTGAGGGGAGAATTCTATCAGGAAATGTCCCAAGAACCACTCAAGTCAGACACCAGTGCAATTTTCAACATTGGGAGCTTCTAAAAGGTAATGGGGTTGGGAGGGGGTGGGAGAGCCGGAGAGATGGCTTCGTGGTTAAGAGCACTGGATGCTCTTCCAGAGGACTGGAGTTCAATTCCCAGCCCCCCCCCCCATGGCAGCTCACAGCTGTTTGTAACTGCAAGACTTGACAGTCTCACACAGACATACAGTGCAGGCAAAACACCAATGCATATAATATAATTAAAGTAAATGATTATTTAAAAAATCTAGGGCTAGAGAGGGAGCTGGGTGACAGAGCACTTGACCTACATGTAAGAAGCCCTGGATTTGATTCTCAGCACTGAAAATAACAAACAAACAAAAACCATGCCCCCTCAACTCCAAGTTTATGGTTTCTTCTTTTAATGACCATAGTTTATTATTTAGGCACACTTAGGAGAATGGTAATACATGGAATGCTCAATAGCAGTGGCTCTCAAAGCTGTGGGTCTCGACCCTTTTGTGGGCCAAATGATCCTTTCACAGGGGTCGCCTATCACGTATCCTGCATGTCAGATATTTAAACTAGGATTCATAACAGTAGTTAACTCAGGATTCTTAAAAGAACCAAAATTAGAGTTATGAAGTAACAAATACTCTCATGGTTGGGGTCACCACACAAGAGACTTTATTAAAGGGTTGCAGAGTTAGGAAGGTTGAGGACCACTGTTCTACAAGATGGCACTAAAGTTTGACAGAGTAGAAGAATCCAGATTTCTTTCAACTCCCACATGCTATTTGAAAAACAGAACTTAGAAGACTAATTTCCTCCCATGGAGATCCCCCAATCAACTCAGGTTGATGCTAGGACAGAAAGTCCCTCTCCAAGGCTGACAAATGGGGCCCCAGCTAGGCTGAGGGCTGAGGAAAACATCCACGCAGATCATTGAAGGGAGAGAGATTGACTGCATGAAGCCTTCATTCACCATTATATTTTTGGTAGGTACTCTACAGGCTACTGAAAGAGAAATCTAGACACCAAACCAGTCACAAAACTTTCGACCTACAATCTGTCTTGCTATAAGCAGTGGTGAAGCAGAACTTGTGGGAGTGGCCAACCAATGTCTGGTTTAACTTGTGTTCTCCTCCACGAGAGGGAGCCCATACCCTACACTGCCTGGATGGCCAGGAGCCAGAAGCTGGATAGCCCAGAGACCTAGGGCAGTACCAAATGTTCCTCTGGAGGCCCCTGCTAACCCCTACACAAGCTTGGAAACCCCCGTCTGCCACTGCTGCCCCTTGTAACCTCACCTGCACTGAGGGCTCTGAACAAAGGAATGATGCTAGAAGCCCAGCTCTACATTTCTGACAGCCAATGCAACCCATCTTTCTGATGTATCCAGCCCACCTAAGTGCCCACCCAGGTGCCCAGCATCTGACCATACTTGGGCACAGTCCCAGCTCCAGGCTGACATGTCTTCTATAAAACTCCCATGTCTTAGCCAGGGTGTATGATTTCCCCAGCCCTTTCTTTGGGACCCACAAACCCACCCTGGAGCAGCACCAAATAAATCTGCATCTGTTTGCTTTTAATCTGGTCTGATCTGCCCTTTTCATAAGCAAAAACAAATTACCAAAATGACTGGGGAGAAAAAAAGCATGCCTAATGATATCCTGAGCGTAGTGATATTCTGAGTGTCTACGAGTCTAGCGGTACATTTGTAGAACAGTGCCTTGTTCAGTCATCATCAGAGAGGCTTCCCCCAGTAGCAGATGCGAGCAGGTACAGAGACCCGCAGCCAGACATTATGTGGAGAGAGACTGTAAATTGGAGGTCTCCATTGGATCCTTCCCCTTGGAACTCTTGGGGAACCCCACAGAAGAAGGGAGGAAAGATTCTAGGAGTCAGAGGGGATGGTGGACACCAGGAGAACATGGTCCACTGAATCAACTAACCAGGGCTCACAGAGATTCGAGTGGCGAGCATGGGACTAGCATCTCCTACATATATGCTATGAGTGTTAGCTTGGTACTTGTGAGACTCCTAACAGTAGGAGTGGGTGTGCCTCTGACTCTTTTCTGCTCTTGGAATGCTTTTCTTTTCCTGCTATCGGGTTGCCTTGTCCAGCCTTAATATGAGGGCTTTGGCCTTGTCTTGTTGTATCTTGTTTTGTCCTTTTTGGTTGTGGTCTCTTGGAGGCCTGTTCCCTTCTGAAGAGAAAGCAGTCAGAGTGGATCTCGGGGAGAGGGGAAGTTGGAGGGAGCTGGGAGGAGTAGAGGAAGAGGAAACTGTGATCTGGAAGTATTGTATGAGAGAAGAATCTCTATTCAATAAAAACAGAAGATTCATTTCCATATCTTTGGCTTCTCAGCATTTTCCTAGTATCAAGACTGAGTGAGATCTTTGAAATGTCATTTTTAATTAAGTAGAATGAGCTCTTTCTGAAAGAACATAAACCCATTTTAAGAGTCAGTATGAATAATAAAGATAATTAGAAAGTATTATTTCTCTGGGAAGTGATTCTGTATTTTGAGTATATACATCATGTCACCAATCAAAAATATACCGGTAGCCATACTCCAAATAGTAATTTAAAGATAAAGAGTAGGACACTTGACACCATAAACTAAAAACAACAATAACATAAGAACAGCAGCAAACCTTGACACTTTGGGTAGATGAAGGGATAGTGAAAGGCTTAGAAATGTTTAAGAATTCTTACCATGAGGTATCTTGGGGAATTACCATGTCTAAACACTAAACCCCATAGCAGGAGACTCGTTTGATGTGATGTTTTCAGTAGTCAGACATTGTTGACTAAGAAGTCACGTGTGTGAGGTTGGTGTGTAGTATGTCAAAGCTCGGAGTATCTGACTTGAGGGCATTTCAGATTGTCATGGAAGGATGCTCAGCCTGGACTGGTGGGGAGTGGACAGCTTTGGCTCTGATCTGGGCCCATCTACCACTTGAATACACAACTGGGTGAGAGGCTTGCATTTTCCTCTGTGTCTCTCATCACAGTTAAGATAGCAAAGTGACACCAAGGTGACCTCCAAAGGACAGTCTCAGCACCGAACACACTGTGCTTTTTATGAATCAGAAAAGGCTTAGCTATTGTGATGGCACCATCACTAATTTCTCTGGCTGACAAGGCTGTTGACGAAGACAAGTGTTGGTAGACACAGGTGGGTGGGCGCACATCTCCCAGCTTCTTTGTAAGAGTTTTTCACTAAATCACGAAGAGATAAGAAACATGCCCTCTATTCTGGTGTGGGACTGGCTGGGGTAAGTATTGGGAGAATGGAACACAGCTCTGCCTTCTATTTTTGTGAGTAACTCCTGGCTTTGTAAAACAACTGGAGACCTTTACTGGGATTCAAAAAAGCAAGCAAGGTTCAGCATTTTACAGAGAGTCATTGGCAGTATGGGAAGAACGAGGATTTGAAATTAAGAGGGCTGGCAGGAAGACAAACAGCTAGCAATTAAACCAGAAGTCTTGAGGTGTACCCTCAGGGGAATAGGACTCTGGCAATCCTAGGTCCTATGGGAATCTCAAGGTCCTCAAGTGGAAAATCCACTCCCTCAAGAGGTTGCTGTGGGAACTGAATAGGATGAGGAAAGAACAAAACTTTTCCAACCCTCTGAGAAAGCTCTCCAACCACAGCTGTTTTTAACAATGGGAATGGCTGGCCAGGACTCCCAAGGAAATGTCAGTAAAGACAAACTGAGCAAAGCAAATCTGAAATCAGTTCTGGGTTACCTGAAACAAGTCCTCATTCACAAAGGCTTCCACTGCGTGGGCTCCCAACCTGGATTTACCACTCCAAGGCACCAGAGAGCCACCACAGACGTGCAACAGAACTTACCAGGTAGCGCTCCTCCTGCCTCATGCTGGGGGTGCGGATCATGTGATTCTGTTCCCCTCTCCAGTCTCCGAAGCGACGGAAAAAATAGTTGGATAGAAATCTACTGACGGGGTCTCTGATGATGTTGATGTAGACGGGCTGGTCACCTCCAAACCTGACACGGGACACACAGACCGGAGTTTGTTACAACTCACCCCTCGAGCAAGAACATTTTCTCTCTAGGTTAACGCAGTCCAGCCATTAACCTATCTGCTAGTGTGCCTACTTCCATTTTGATAGGAAACTGTAAACTAGGACTTTGGTTACCGTACAGGAAACAGACACAGTTGCCCACCAGGACACTGTGAGACCAGTCTTTTATTTTGTTTTGAGCACATCACTGTACTATCATACCATCTGGCACTGTTCAGGTACAATTATATTTTTTCAGTAGGCATGGCTTTGCTGAGGACAGGGCACAGTATTCTTGACTTTGTATCCCAGTGGCTGATGCAGAACCCACTGTCATGGGGTGACTCCTGGTGACCGTTTCAATCAATTGCTTGATTCTGAATGTGTAGTGGTGACGCAGGACTTATATACTGTAGTTCATCCCATCTCAGCGAGGTGCTCTAGAGTGAGTGGACCAAAAAGAGCCTTTATTCACCACGTTCTTAAACCTTTACACTGCAAACTCAGGGAAGACCTCCAACACTCCGTGGACTGGAAACCAGAATTATCCCCGTCTATGCCTAGGGAAACTGAGGTAGAGAGAGGATAAATAATCGGTGGCTAAGTCAAGAGATAGACACGGGTTGTCCGGACCTGGAATCCTCAGTCTTAACCACAGAAGGAAAATTCCAGAGTTTAGAAAGGCAATGATGCAGAGATACAAGAAAGAAATGCAAACCACGATCTAATTATCCTCGAGTGATGGAATGTTGCCCCAGCACTGAGGAGGCCTGCATACGAGTTCGAGAAGAGCCTAGGCTACACAGTGAGATTCCATCTAAAAACAACTGAAGTATACATCTCTCGGGTACGCTCAACCTCTGATATTGTGATAGATGTTGCCATGTACAAAGTTTGTGCTCTAGAACTATGCAACTGAGTTACATGCACAGCTGCATATAGCCACAGTTGCATCTATGCACAGCGTATATTGCATATAGTATTTCTCAATGTCTTAAGTAGGATTTTAGGTTTTGTGTTGGGCTTGTTCATGGCTATCCCAGGCTGCAGTGGGGCCAGCAACAACAGGGTGCTGGTTCTTGATAGCTGTTACAGCTTCAACCTCTATCTGATGAAAGTGCATTGTGCCAAGGGGCAGAGCGCCCTCAGATGAAATAGATGGACACGGTCCAGTTCCCACCTCCCTTGCTAGAAGATTCTGCTCACCACATAAAACCCAGCCCGAGTCACAATCCAAAACTTCAGTAACTGTTTTGTAGCCCAGGCTGACCTCAAAACTAGGGCTGCCCTGAACTCCTAATCCTTCAACTCTCGCCTTTCAAGTGCTAGGCCTACAGGAGTCCCAGGCTTTACATATAGTTAGCAATTACCTTCAGTGTTCTCTGTCCCTGAGCTCTGGTTTTCCTACTGTGTGGACATGTCTGTCTCTCACAACAGACTATGTATGAACCTCCTGGACAGCCAGGATTGTGTCATCTAGTGGTGTGTAGCACACAGTAGGCATTCAACGGATGGTAACTGCATACAGAAATAAATGCCTTCATGCACGCTCCCTAGTTATTCAGCTTCTGGCAGCATAAGGGTTGCGCTGTGAGAACAAAGTAGATATCACAAGCCACCCAGTTTGTGTGTGTGTGTGTGTGTGTGTGTGCGCATGTGTGTGTATGTGTATGTATGTGTGTATGTTTGTATGTATATATGTATGTGTGTGTATGTGTGTGTATGTGTATGTTTGTATGTATATATATGTATGTGTGTGCATATGTGTGTATGTGTGTGTATGTGTGTATGTTTGTATGTATATATGTATGTGTGTATGTGTGTATATGTGTGTGTATGTTTATGTGTGAATATATCTGTGTATGTGTGTAAGTGCTAGTGTGTATGTGTGTTTATGTGTGTGTTATATGTGTGTATGTTTGTGTGTGTATGTGTGTATGTGTGTGGGTGTATGTGTGTATGTGTGTGGGTATATGTGTGTATATGTGTACGTGTGTGTATGTGTGTGAGTGCTAGTGTGTATGTGTGTTTATGTGTGTGTCATATGTGTGTATGTATGTATGTGTGTATGTGTGTGTCATATGTGTGTATGTATGTATGTGTGTGTATGTGTGTGTGTATGTGTGTGGGTATATGTATGTATGTGTATGTGTATGTATGTATATGTGTGAGATAAGCCCAACATACTTGCATTTTTAAAGATATTCAGTAAGAAGACACTGAAGACTGGGAGCATGGCTGAGTCATTAAGTACCTGCTTCCCAAGTGTGAGGAGCGAGATTTGGGCCCCATGTGCAAAGCTGGGCAGGGAGACATGCTTGTAATTCCAGCAATGGTGAAATGGGAGGCACAGAGGAAGGACGCTGAACTCAATGGCCAGCTAGCCTGGCCTGTAGAATGAAGTTCCAGGCTGGAGAGAGCCTTTCTCAAACAAAAGGCCCCTGAGAAATGATATTCAAGGTTGTCTACACACACACACACACACACACACACACACACACACACACACACACACACACACACACACTATTCTAGATTCCCCCAGCACTGTCATAAGAGGAAGACATGTTACATTAGCCCTGCTAATATGAATCTTGTCCATTCTGAGATGTAAGCAAGGTGACATCCGTGCTTCTGAACACACGGCTAACTACAATCTTATCTGAGCCTATCACCAACTGACCTGCAAATACATAAACCCTGGATTTATCATCCTGTGTTGACCACATTGGGCTCATAGTGATGATACACAGAAACTGTGATAGTTCTGGGGAGCGGGAAGATTAAAAAAATGCACAGTGAGTGCACGGACTTCTGTGTTGGGAGCACTTGCCAATGCTAGCCAGCAGAACGTCTCATTCATGTAAACCATACACAACGTCTCTCTAGAGATGAAGATACAGACGCGAAGACATCAAGGCTGGCTGTGTGTGCCAGTAGACTTGGCTCTCGGGCTTGAGCCTAAGGGAGAGAAGTGGAGTGATCTCTTGCTGTGGGAAAATGGCCTGACAGAAAGGAAAGAGTCAGGGGCTGGTGATGTTAGGGTTCTTGCTCATAGAGGAAGATGATGTGATAAGAACAAAAAAAAAAAAATCTATGAGATGAGCTGAGGGAAAATTCAGACTATGCTTGTTCTTAATGGGCTACCAATATGGCTGGGCTCCTGGCCACAGTGACCAGCTCCCTATTAGTAGAAAGCAGAGAGCCTAGGAAGACTGCTGTCTAAGGAAGACAAAATCAGCAGATTTAAATAGGGAGAACTACCAGTAAAGCTCTCACCTTGAAATCCAACTCCTGTCTCTGCGTAAGTAGGTAGAGACAGTGCTAAACACCCGACTTCCTTTTTGCTTGTTTGTTTTAAACTTTGACTTTTCCAACCTGAAGCTTCCGGGTCATTATTAAAAGGCACAGAATCAAAAGGGATCTCGCTGCTACTGAGAATATGAGCAAAGCCAACGTTAGAAATAAGATGGGAAAACTGAAGTGTAGAAGTGCTGACATTTGGTTTGCTATGTTCAAGGATGTCTGCACAGGGCAGCTGGTGTCAAGCTCTGCTTCCATAGTAATTAAGGCTTCATTTGAGAAAGTATTAAATGCCACCGCTAGTACCAGAGGAGCCTTCCTCGGGGCTGAGTTCCTTTGTCCTCTACTCTTTCTGTTTTATGATCTTCCGATCTTCCTTCCTTCCTTCCTTCCTTCCTTCCTTCCTTCCTTCCTTCCTTCCACAAGTTAGTGTTAGCATTGGGGCTACCATGTGAGCTGAGGAACAGAAGTAGGAACAGAAGTTGGAGGTATCAGAGGGAACCCTGGGTAAAATGGAGTAAGAAGGTTAAGAGAAGAGAGCTTGAAATCTTTAGAATGAGAGCTCCTACGGTTTACTCGGCCGCTCGAAGGCCTTAGGGTCAAACATATTTTAGAAAATTGTCTCAACAGGAAGAACCTAATTGAGAGGATGAGAAGAATTCTAGACTAGGAAAAAATATATCCTCTGGACTTAGAAAACAAATAGAAACAGAAGCTTAGAAAACGGACAGAGAGGTCAGGGAGAGTGAGGAGGGCACAGGCTGAACAGAGTGTGCCACAGTCTTTCCAGAATGCTGATCTGAGGCACACTCTGGTGAGGCTGCTGAAGAGGTAATATTAAACAAAAACAAAAACAAATTATATCCTAAGGTTACTTCAACAACCACTGAAAGGCATATGAAGCTATGACACACAGACATGAAAGGCCTGACTCCGACATCCCAACACTGAGCGGCATCTTCTAGTCCAAGGTGGTTTGGACTCTCTTCTCCCTTCATTCAGAGGAAGAAACATTTGTGTGGCCCAAGTTTCCAACATCAAAGAACAACCTTACAAACTCATACCAAACCCCAGGTCTCTGCTGAGCCGGCAGGGCTCTCTCTGGCAAACCTCCTTCTCTGTAGCAACTACGGAAACACACGTTTGGTTGGGTGAACTGAACTGCTATGGCCAAAGGGTTCCTTCAGACCCAGAGGAAAATGAAGAAAAGACAGTAAAGACTTGGGTCAATGGATACACACTAAAGTCAGCCAACGAGTGAACAGCATGAGCTCACAGGATAGTATTTTCCACTGCTGTTCTTGCGTGCATGCCAGATAAGGGTATCTGTCATTCTTAATGGAGAAAGATAAATGGGGGAAGACAAAACAGCAGCAACAACAAATCCTCTATAATGCAGGTCCTTCAAGACTTTATAACATATATATGAGAAAAAAGGACAGGGAGGGAGGAGGGGGCAGCATTCAGCCTGATGCCGATAGCATGTTGAACAGCCAGGATGCTGCTTCCAGTTAATGCTGCACAAAAGATTAGAGCTATCAGCCAGAGCCAGTGCACGAGTCTGGTTTCTTGGTCTGGGTGCTTCACGTGAGGAGGATTTACCAGTTGTAAGAGCAGGTTTCTTGAGATCCATTGTCCTTATGCCTCGGATTCAAAATAGAGAGCTCGGGTCTCAAAGTATTTATCAATTCCAACTTAGTTGTTTCCCTTATCCCTTGCTTTGGGGGTGGGGTGGGGAGGGCTTTCTTTGTGCAGCCACAGTTTGCTACTTAGAATGAAGATTTCCATAAATAAAGATGGCCCCTTGAAATGAAGAAAAGCTGGCTCACGGTACTCAGCTTGTAAGTCTCCTCATGGAAGTCTTTATAGCCAAGGCCCAGTCCCCGGTTACAGGAAGAGAAGAAGAGAGGTAACGATAGCTTCCACAGAGCCAGCCTCAGCAAGCCACACACAGCCCCATTTCCTCTCCAGCTAAGTTCTCCTCTAGTCCATGCTTAGTACATTCCTCCAGCTCATTTCTGACTGACATTCAGTCCTACTTCTCCTGTACTGGGACCGATCTTTCCTTTCATGGGTCTAAAGCTAACTCGTCAGTCTCTCATACCTCAGCAGAAAAGGAGGCTGCTGCCCTCCATTTTACACTAGGGGAATCCCTGGGACTTCTCTCCCTCCACACCACACCTGACTACATACTCCTTCAGCAGGAGGATGAATAATTCAAGGAGTCCCCAAACCAGAGAAACATCTGCGTTCACTGTGGAAGTCCCAGCTATTATAACATAGGGAAAGCTGAGAGAGGATGCTTCGCCGACGAGCTCTGACTTGAGCAAAGGAGAGAGGAGAGAGGAGACACAGCCTGCCTGAGTTTGATGCTGCCGTAGGATCGCCAACCAGCTAAGACGCCTAACCAGCTTCAGGACTGACACAGAGATGCTTCAAGATCCACTGTAAGTTCCTGTAACACTCTTCTCTCAGGAGCTGCCCCTGTTTTAAAGATGGGAAAATGTATAGCTTCCCAAGCCATAGGGCCTTATGGCTTGTCCTCATCTTAGGTAGTAGGAAGGCAAGCTCGAATACTTAGGAATCCTGACAGCCAGGGTTCTACTGTTTTCTGCAGATGTGGTGCCTTCTAAAAGGCTTTTTTTTTTTTTCATCTAGAATTGAAGCGATCGAGATTCCATTCCTGTATTTGATGGTAGAGGACAGGGTAAAATACAGCCACCATGCTGGGTGCTGTCGATCCAATTAAGAAATCAGTTTTGGCTTCTCGTTAGAGTTTTGAACTGGCCTGAGATCATTAATAAAATGTGTTGTATTGCAGTTTGGATGTCAAGATCTAACCTAGAAAGAAAGAGTGGTTACAGATTGAAGTCTGAAGATGTCGATGGTGGCACAGGAGGAAGTTCACTGGACCAGCCAAAACCAGAGACCTTTCTCCCTTTACGAATCATCAAACACGGGGACCAGAACATCTAACAAGTTCCAGTGGCCTCATTATGACTAATGACATGGTTTCTGGAGGGACGAAGCAGGGCGCTCACACCAGTCAACCCAGTAATGAGCTATGGCGAGAAACACTGAGGTGGGCCAGCGCCTGGCTGTAGGTCACTGCTGACCATTTTAAGAGTTCTATTTGCTGCCCAAAAGAACTCTGGCTTATTAAGGGGACTTTAGGCTTGGGAACCCAGCTTGTAAATATATGGTGATAACTCTTCTGATTAATAAAGTGCCTTCTCTGAATCTCATTCCTCCTTTACATTGAATTGGGACAGGACCTCCTGAGCATCAGGGAAGTCCTTTGAAAGGCTGAAACCTTCACCAGTCCCAGAGGGTTGTCAGGCCCTCAAGCTGGAGAGCAGAGCTTCTCCACAGCCAGCCTCCTATGGTGCCAGCACACAGGGGCACTGGGGTCAGCATGAACTGACGGCTGTACCCACTGCATGTGGATGGAGCACCTTGGTAAGCTCTTTGGACCTCTGATGGAACTGTTATCCTAAGATGAAGACAACTCTGTCAGACTGCACCGTTGAGGTGAAATCTTCTGGGAAGTGTTTCCCCAGGATCAATCAGCATATAGAAGTTGTGTTCCACTACCCAAAGACTATACATGGACTGACCCTGGGCTCTAACTGCATAGGTAGCAATGAATAGCCTAGTAAGAGCACCAGTGGAAGGGGAAGCCCTTGGTCCCGCCAAGACTGAACCCCCAGTGAATGAGATTGTTGGGGGGAGGGCGGTAATGGGGGGAGGATGGGAAGGGGAACACCCATGTAGAAGGGGAGGGGGAGGGGCTAGGGGGATGTTGGCCTGGAAAGGCTACTGGAGAAGGGGCAGCCTCAGTAGCAGATGAAGGCTCAGGATTGAAGGGGTCAATGAAGAGAAGTTGAGGCTAGGAACCATGAAGAGAGCCCATGAGAGGCTCTGGTCAAAGTGCAGTCTCGTTGCAGCAGAAGACCCCAGCAGTTTTAGTGAAGCCAGTAACATGATCACCAAGAACGGGAACAGCAGCGGAGTGAAAACAGCCAGACCCTAGAAGAGAAGCTGTGTGTGTTGCAGAGGGCGGAACCAGAGAAGTGACCTAAGCCCTTTGGAAGAGTCCAAAAGATCATGAGTGGACCCCAGACAGTGATGGTTGGAGTTTGGTTTTGCTTTGATTTGGTTTTGACTATGCGCTGCTTTTTTTTGACTTACTGCTTTGAAGTAAGAAAGTATTTGATTTATTTTTGATTTTACTGGAGCCCACAGTTAAGGGACTTTGAATTTTAAAAGACTTTGGATTTTAAGGAGATCGAATATTTTAAAAAGAACTGAAATCTTAATGTGTTTAAATTAGTAAAAACTGCGGAACTTTTAAAGTTATTCATGTTTTTTAATGTGAGGTCTTGGACGTGAATAAGAAAGGAAGGGTTATGGCTTAATAGTGATGTGTTTGCATCAGGTTGACAAGGGGTTGGTTGTACTAGCTAGTTTTGTGTCGACTTGACAGAAGCTAGAGTCATGAGAGAGGAAGAAGCCTCAATTAAGAAAATGCCTCCATAAGATCCAACTGAAAGATGCTTTCTTAGTTAGCGACCAATGGGAAAGAGCCCAGCCCAGAGTGGGCGGGGCCATCCCTGGGCGCGTGGATCTGGGTCCTACAAAAAGCAGGCTGAGCAAGCCATGTGGAGCAAGCGGTAAGCAGCATCCCTCCGCGGCCTCCGTATCAGTTCCTGCCCTGTGTGAGTTCCTGTCCTGACTTCCTCCAATAATGGACAGTGATGTGGAAGTGAAAGCCAAATAAACCCTTTCCTCCCCGACTTGCCTTTGGTCTTGATGTTTCATAGCAGCAATGGAAACCCTAACTAAGATGGCATTAATGAACCATGAGAGAAGGAACGCACAGAACATGAAGTTTCAATTAAACCAAGGGAAGGCCCCAGAACTTGAATTTGAAAGTTTACATTCTTATTTAAAAAACAACAACAACAACAACAAAAGAAAACCAAAACAAACAAACAAACAAAAACAAAACAAAAGAACCCAAGTAGATAAAAAAATCTCACCAGTGTCAAATATGCAGGACTTGGGATGATTAGTTTAAAAATAAATAAAACAAAATAAGAAGGAGCTCTTTCTAGCAGAAAAAAACACTCAGTACCCTACTGCTGTGCTGTCCCTAGATTGCTATTACTATACGGGTTCACACTGTAGAAAATGTATGGCAAAGCCCTCATTTCTTGCCTCTGTTTCAATATGAGAATCATATCCTCCCGCCCCTGCTAAACCACCATCCCATTTGAAATCTTGTCATTGAGAAAAATTCCATGTTTCTATACTATTTCAGCTAGTATAGTCTAGGAAGCAGTGTTTCAAACTTTGATTTCTGGGTAGCAAAGCCAGCTAGGTTGAGCACGTCCTTCGATGGGGATGGCTCTGAGTTGTTGATTCGAGTAGAGTGTTCAGGAGTTGCTCATGAGATGGGACATAAAGACCCAGAAGGCAGGAAATAAATGACCACAAAGCTGGAGAATGACTCACCTGGAGAAGTTGAGGAAGTGGACGTGTCTCGTGAATAAATAGGGCTGTTCGACGGTACTTATATTCTTAATCAGTTCCATCTATTAAAAGAAGGACAGGGTTAGCACTCGCAGGAACTAACTCTCTAAGCCACATGCTAAAGGTTGGCTGCCTTGCTCCTTTCACCCCCACTTATTTCTTCTGGGCCAGGGCCAGAGAGCTGGACTTGTTGCAAAGTGCAAACTTTCTCATGAGGTTCTTTCACTAATTGTTGGGAGCGGTGCCCTTAAAACCCTCCATTATTGATGTTAATAGTATGGGTAGAGTTAAGTATGACTAGGTTCATGGGAAGTCCCCAGCCAGCTACAGAAGACTAATACGAATCTGGTGGTCAGGATGAATAATGGTATGACAAAGTTGTGACCTTGCTGAGAAATACATCTGACGTCAGGATGCCCAATGATATGACCTGTAACCTTTCTGAGAAACCAACATCTGGTGGTCAGGTTGCCTAATGATATGACAAACTTGTGGTGGTCAGGATGCCTAATAATATGACAAACCTGTGACCTTTCTGACATCCTGTCAACATCAGCCGATTCCCTGACCACACGAATACTGTGTCTCTGGCCTACGTAAATGTTTCCCACTTCCCCCCTCCCCCTCTGATACCCCTGCTATGGTATAAATTCAGCCTTAGGAAAAAATAAAATTGTCGCCTTGATCAGACTCTTGTCTTGGTGTCCTTTGCGTCTCTTGTCCCCCATTCTCTTCCAGGTACCCTCTGCACCCTCGTTGACTATCCTGCAGGACGGGACAACTGGCCGGGGCAACTAATAAATCAGCTTTCTTGCCAGACTGATAGCCCTGTAACCAATCTTGTTGATTATGGCTAGAAAAACAATGCAGTGGATTAAGTATTTTTCTTAAATGTTTGTACGTGACATGCATGTGCTGTGTATGTACACATATTCAGGTATGTGCATACATGTGTGCATATATGTATGTATGCGTGCATATGTGTACATATGTATGTGAGTATGCATGTATGTATGCATGCATGCATGTATGTGTGTGTATGTATGTGTATATGCAGGTATATTGAGGGAGAGTACACATCTGGGATTTTAGTCCTCGCTTTCCCCTTAACAGAAAGTTTCTTGGCTGTTTTTCCTCAGTGTATACCAAGCTGGAAGGCTTGTGAATTCTAAGAATTCTCCCACTTCCACTTTGCCATAGGATCCTGGGGATTACAGGAGCTGGTGCAGTATGCACAGCTTTTACATGGGGTCTGGACATACAAAATTCAAGTCCTTTCATGTGCATGGCTAGTACTTTTCCCCACTGAGCTATTTCCTTAGCCCCAGACTAAGTAAGTTTAGCTGGGGGAAAAAAAAATCAGCATTTTACTGCTAAAATGCAGTTAAGAGAACACTTTTTTAATTACCTTCTTTAAAGTCAAACCAGGAGAAGGTGTTAATCATCTCTTTGTATTTCTGTGACATTATTGAGACTACAGAAATATTTTTAAACCAGTGTAGCAGAATTTAGAGTGGGAACAGAATAAGTCTGCTTCATTATCTTTCTCTTTGATTATAAAAATTTAAAAGGAACATATTTCATGGGGCCTCTGAAAGTCTTGGGATATTTTGGTGGGTGGTCATGTGAATTATTTATTTGCAGTTATCAGTAAGGCAAAAAAAAAGCATTTTATGTTTGTACAAGCTGAGTTTTATGGTCTCCTGCGACATGTCACGATTCAGAAAACATTTAGTGAAAGGAGTTAGAAATTCCAAGCATTCTCAGACCTCCCTGACATCCTGAATTCTTTCTCTAGAATTTCCAGTTGCCCCTACCAAAATGGACATGGTGATCTTTTTTTTTTTTTTAATTTTTTTAAGTCATTTTGAGACTGCCACTGTAGATGAACATCAGAGAAGGAGTATTTCAGATTTTATGAGCTAGAAGAAGTTGAAAATGGGTGACAAAACTGGCCATTCACATATTAAACATGACAGCAATGGTAACATAGTGAGCCTGGGCTATCTTCTTCCCAAGGGTTTAACATAGGGGCTGCACCACGTGGAAATCCGTGATTGTTACTCATGTGATGAACTAGACCAAGCACCTGCTCTTTTATAGACCCAGACAATCTGTCTGAACTCACTAACTAGTCATTCCTGCTTACAACGAATGGAGAAATCAAGTTGAACTTAATAGTTAAATGGCTCAGCTCCTCAACCTGGGGTTTTTGCTAGTTGGGAGAAGCTGGGGAAAGCATGTGCAAGCGATGGCCTAGTCCTTCTTTGGGCTTAAGTCTAAAGGGAAATTGGATCCTGTTTCTGCATCTCCAGTTTCTCTTCTAAGCAGCCCCTGCATGTTCTGGTAGTCAAGCTTCCTGCTAGAGCACACTGTTAATTCTGGGCTGTGATGAATTGCCCATCTATGGGCATAAGCCCATAAACCTTGCTAATTTGTCCCAGAGGATGGCAGCTTACGAAAGGAATTCTTGCCTGTGTGTGTGTTTAAGATACAGACGATCCGCGCTGTTATCTCTAGATGACTTTTATTCAGGTGGTTCCCTGTGTACATAAAAGTCATGTAAGAATAATACCCTTGGTAGCACTGAAGAGGCAAACTGGAAAAGACCTTGGATCTTCCCCCTATTCAACACTCCAGCCCCACCCCCCCTGGAAACACATATCAATATGTTACAGTTAATGACGGAAGGGAATGGTTAGACTTTTGGGAACAGTGCCACAGTGTCATAAAGCTGTCTATTTCTCAAGGAAGAATGGATTGGTAGTGACAGTGTGACACTCTTTCTAGACGTATCCTTAAACAGACCCGAGCTTGCCAGAGCTCGCATTCATTGTGTTAACGGAACGAGCGCAGAGTGTTCCTCCCTTACATGGTTTGTCACTATTCCCTGAGCAGTAGAACCCCTTATGGCACATGCACAGGCTGAGCACTGCTTGCTCAAGCACCATTTGACCTCCACCAATGCTAACACTTGACCCACTTCTAGTGACAAGACATGGTCTCCCGAACTCCTGCTGCCCAGCGCTCCCGCTGCTATTAGAATCCTGCTTTTTTCTTTGCCTTGATCCTTGGTGCCACTGTAACAACAGAGACACTACCTAAGGGGTCACATAGGGCATCCCTGCTGTTTTCTGGGTCACACAGGTCTTACTTCTGGCTTCTTCCTGATTCTGCTGCATATGCCCACTCAACAGTCATTATCGGTCTACTAATGCTCAGGAGATAAGCACACAGCCCTGTGCGTGGACAGACTGAAGAATGTCCCAGGGGGTCTGCTCCATCCACTAGATGCAGAACCACATCTATTTCACTCTTTACCCGATGCAGCCTGGGACAGTCTGGCTCAGGTTACGACGCTCTCCATAACATATCAAAATAGACCCTGCCTCCTCATTCCTTCCACATGCCAACATCCATACCAAAGCCTGATCAGGACAGAGTTTAGGAACATGTTTCCTCTTTCCAGAATATCCTGCTTTTTCCAGCATTTTCAAGTCTGTCCTCCAACCCTCTCTCCTTCCCTCCCATCAGTTAAATATCTCCCTCTTCCAGTTTGGCTCCCAGCATCTCACTTTTCTTCAGCATGCGTGACCTCCAAGTAAACCTCAGACAATATACCACTTGGTGTGTGACTATAAAGAAAAAAAAATAGTGAGTCTTCCCTCTCAAGAAGTTCAGTGTGGGAGGTGAGACAAACTAGAGGGAAGGTGAAATCCAGGGATAATACCACAGGGTGGAAAGCAAACAAGTGACATGTCCGGCCTACCTGCCGATGCAGATGGGGCTCGTGCCCCTAAGAGGGTGACATGGAAGGATTCACAGTAGAAGAGGGACATCGTGGATGCGATGCAAGGCAAAGGTAAGGAACAAACACAAAATGGAAGACGCTGGGAGAAGTGTCTGCACCAGAGGCTGGTCCTTGTCATTAACTTTAACTGTTAACGTGACAGTTGACGACCTGGAGTCCTCTGAGAGGAACTGTCTTGGGCACATCTTGGGGGTTTATCTTGACTATTAGTTGATGCAGCACTGCCATATCTAGGTGATCCTAAGGTACACAAAAAAGCCAGCTAAGGGCTGGAGAGATGGCTCAGTGGTTAAGAGCACTGACTGCTCTTCCAGAGGTCCTGAGTTCAAATCCCAGCAACCACATGGTGGCTCACAACCATCTGTAATGGGATCCGATGCCCTCTTCTGGTGTGTCTGAAGACAGCGACACTGTACTTATATATAATAAATAAATCTTAAAAAAAAAAAAAGCCAGCTAATAAAGCCTGCGTGTGTACCAGAGAGTGACCAGGCAAGCAGTGTTCCATCTGTTTCAGGCGCCTACCCTGACTTTCCTCAAGGATAAACCATGGCCTGGATGTATAAGTCAGATAGGTCCTTTCCTTCCCGAGTTGCTTTTGGTCAGAGTATCTTACCATAGCAACAGAAAGAATTTGAGGACCGCCATTAGAGCAGCGGTCCTCAACCGTCCAAACGCTGTGTGACCCTTTGATACAGTTCCTCACGTCGTGGTGACCCTCAACCGTAAAATTATCTCATCGCTACCCCATCACTGTGATTTTTGCGACTGTTACGAATTGTAATGAATACCTGTCGAGTAGGATATCTGAC